>NC_138657.1:40955593-41249355 GCF_964273445.1 Streptopelia decaocto
TTTACATTTTTTTAATGTTCTTGTGCATTTTAAATTCACATGCCGTGAAGACAGATTCCAGCATTTTGTATGAGAAATTGACACCTAAGAATCAAAATCTTAAGACTGTTTAAAATATTTATTGTGTGAAATTTCAGCACTTTAGGCTTAGCAGTCTCTTAGTGTTGCTTCTTGAGTCTCCTAAACACCCAGATAAATGCAAATTGCATTTCAGAGAAAGAAGTAATACAGAGAAAACCCTAGAAATGGCTGTCAGCCTGATGTTGAATAAACAACAAATTAAATATTCAGATTATTATTATGTTCTGATAATAAATAAAATTAAGAGATGCATTTGGTGGCATATATTCTATGCTTTGGTATGCATTTACTATTGCATGCCTCAGATCTTTTGCAGAAGCACTTCATGTGGAGGATTCATTGTCAGTTCTGGTTGCTGAGGAGCAATATTGGCCATTTTGCTTGCTGTCAGTAAATGATGATTAATCCTATTACCATGAGAGAATTATGGGTGGCCCAGAATGATTACTGGGGAGTGTTCTTGGTGCAGTTGTTAGATACAGAAACGGCCTAATTGATACATACCATCATAGCTTTGAAACACCAAAGATTTAGATGGCCTTTGCATCCTCTTTATACCATGTTTGGTAGTGTTGCTCCTATTTTACAAGTTGTGTTCTGTTACTAAATAGTGTGTAAATTTTCACTGTTTCACTATCAGAATGGCTTTTTAACTCACAAAAAATATTAAGAAATCTGATATATTTTAACCTGCTACAGCAAATTTTGTGGCAACCTGATGTTATTGTAGATGGGTTTCCATTTTAAGATGGAGTTACTGTTTTTTTCTTACCACATCGTGATATTTCAAAAGCAAGTTAGAGGAAATATTGTAGGTTTCCTTTCAGAGTGGAGTCTCTGTGTCTAGGAGTTGAAATACAGGATAGGGAGAGGGCACGTAGAGGGGTTTTCTTCTGAACTACTTGTTTTTTTCTGGTCCTTTTAAATACTTGGATGTCCTGTTTGGTTGAGGACATGTACGCACAGGGATACTTTGTGTCTCAAGGGTAGAGGTTGGAGCTCTTCCCCGAAGTACTGCTTTATTTCTTTCACAGTATAACCCTTCTAAAAGCCTAGTGTTTAGCACAGAGTGAAAATCAGTTGCTGCTTTCCTTTGTGCTGTTTTAGAATCACAGAATGTCTCAGTTTTGCAGACTTCCATTTGACCTCCCTGCTCAAGTAGGGCCACCTAGAGACAGGTGCCCAGAACTATGTCCAGACTCCACAACCTCTCAGGGCAGCCTGTGCCCCTGCTCAGTCTGGTCACCCTCACAGAGTAAAGCATTTCCTCATGTCCAAATGGAGCCTCCTGTGTTTGAGTCTGTGCCCATTGCCTCTTGTCCTGGCACTGGGCACCACTGAGAAGAGTCTGGCTCTCTCTTCTTTCCAGCCTCCCCTTCAGGTATTTTTACACATTGATGAGATCCCTTCTGAGCCGTCTCTTCTCCAGGCTGAACAATCCCAGCTCTCTCAGCCTTTCCTCATAGGAGAGATGCTCTAGTTGCATAATCAGTTTTGGGGCCCTTTGTTGTACTATCTCCAGTATGCCCATGTCTCACTTGTTCTGGGAAGCCCAGAACTGGACACAGTGCTCCAGGTGCTACCTCTTAGGACTTTTGGGCCTACTTCAAGAATTGGATCATTTTGGCCTTCCTTTCAGCCACCTGATTTGTTTGAGCCAGCTTTCACATGTGGGAAGAACTGCATTTCTTTGCCAGTTTTTCATTAGACCAAACTCAGATTACCTTAGTGCTCTTTAATCAGGAACTTGTCTTGTATGTGCCCGGGAGCTGTGTTTCAAAGTTGTCTCTTGCTCACAACTCTGAAATCAAAGTTTGGCTAGAAAAAAAAGTCTTAGAATGTTAATGGCAGTGATGTTTTACAGTAAAATCTGAATGATACTTTGAAAACATCTGGTGGATTGTTTAAAGCAGTTGTCTTGAATGTTTACCTTCTAGGGTTTGGATTTGGTGCCTGGAAGATGCATGGTGTAGAAGACAATATTAGAATTTTTATCTTCTCACTGTACCTCCACCACTCTGATGTAGCAGATTGTGCTCATTATCAACAGCCATACAGTTTTCCAGTTCTTACCAGAGGAGTCATGGTGTCTGTTCCAGACATTCTCTTATTCACGGCAACGGGTAAAATGGCGATTGATGCTGAATGATGATGGTGAATGATGCTGGGTTGAAGCAGAGTTGTTAACGTTGCTTAACACTGCAGAAGCTGAGCAAGCAGTATTTTTTGCTCTAGCTGAATGGCACATAGTTGGCAAGATGAAAAAGATGACTGTATTAACCAATGTGGCTAAGCCAGTAAAACTCTTGGGACAAACCCAATTATACCGGCTAAAGATTCTGTCTCCTGGTGTTTATTCTGTCAGCTAAAGTTCCTCTAAAGCTCAAGATCCTTTAAATAGCTTTTTGCCAATAAAAGCTGTGTGTCCTTGCAGTATGATTCTGCTGGCAAATCTTTATACATAGACAAGTCCTTTGTTATGCAGCCCTGTGTCCAACTGGATAACCTTTGTTTATTTTGTCTTGGAAAAAACACATCTGTCAGGCTTGGAAGCAATCTGTGTTTCCATAAAATCTGTAACTTTTTTGCCACTTGTGGCACAGGACTCTTAATTTATTTCACATACCTGCTTCGTTTTAGTAGCTCCTTCCTAGATTTACTTAGGGCTAGAATTTTAAGAGAGTATTTAGAAGACATGTCAAGCTTTATGTATAAACCCCAGGAGCCTTTAATCTGTCAGCTTAAAAGCTAATATGATCACACTTTTTTTCCTGATGTTTTGTTTTTTTCTCACTGTTAACAAAAAAACATAGGGGTAGATCCCTCTGGAGCGAGGCATAACCTTCAGCAAGTGAAAGCTTTGGCTTTTCTGAAAGCCTGGCCTTATTACAGGGGGAGCGCTGGGACACCAGTGATAATCAAAAGGGGGCCCAGTGCAGTGGAGCCCTGCTTGGGGTTGAAGCTCAAGGGAAAGCACTGCAGCGGTGCAGGTGTTAGGGGGGAAGTGAACTGTTCCAGGTTACCATAACATCAAGATAAGGTATGCTTAGGACTGTACATACTCAAATGGGGGAGGTAAACTATCCTGGTTTACCCTAACAAAGCCTTCTCATACCTTATGCCCACCTTTTTCATTTTTTTCTTAAACATTCTTATTTAGTGCAAGAGGTGAGGGGCTGTTGTTTTTTTTTCCTTGTCCTCCTTAGTTTTTACTGGTTTTGGAGGTAATCTTTATCTTCTTCTTCCTGAACTGTTGTATCTGACAGTATTCTTATAATTTTTGTTTGTATCATTAGTGGAAGAGCTGTGTGATTTGTGTAAGGGTACGTAGAAGGAGAGAGCATCTGCTTATGTGAGTGTATCTGGTCAAGGACCTTTTCCATGCCAAAAGAGGATAAAAAGAAATTGATTAAAGTATGTGGAATGTGGGAATGTTTATTTCTGTGTGATTATTTGATTTGAGACCTTGTCAAATGGGATTATAAGGAAAAGAGGGAAGCCATAAACAAAATATACAGAACAAACCTGCCAGACAAACATAATGGAGACAAAGACAGTGAACAGACCTGATCAGTCACACTAACTGATGGGCTATCAAGAAACGTGCAAACAAGGACTTTGTGACTGATGAGGATGCAAATCTGAGGGTCCAGGATACTGGAGGGGTTCAGTGGGACAGTGCCAGGGGAGGAGGCAATGTGCAGGGGAAGGGAGTTGGGGAGAGATAAAACGTGGCCAGACACAAAAGGGGCCAATCATGTAAACTGTGGCCAGTCTTTACATTTGTCTGGCTGTGCCTGATCACTGCAGTCTGTCCTGTTTTATTAGATCTTTTCTTAACTATGACTCTGTGTAATATTACTTTCTGTCCAGCATATGTGAGTGCTGCAGAGACTAAGTGAGACCAACTTGAGTGGAGACTAGGCCTGCAACTGGAGTCTCACTGTGGGTAAAGAATTAAATTAAGGCAGTAGCAGTGGGAGATCCCCCAGCCAAAGACACCTGCAGAATATAGCAGGCCAGAGTGTTTATTTTCCTATTTCAGTGTTTCGTTTTCTGGCAGCTTCACTAAACATGGTGTTTCCTTTTTCCGTTTGACTTTTCCTTTTGCACTCCCAAGACCATGGCATATCTTATTTACCTGAATTTTTATTACCTGTGTTTCTCTTTGAATAGACATCAGTCATCATGATGTAAACCCTTCTCCCATCGTGAAACCTCCAGCTTGGGCAACAAATCATCGTTCTCTCTGACTCATTCTATCACAACAGTAAAACAGATTAAATAAGGAACTCTGAATAGCATAACAAATGTAGCAGTTTCTTTACAATTTGTTCTTTGGCAAGGTTCTCTGAATGCTAACAAAACATGTATTTTCACAGAAGCTTGGCTCTCAAGGCACTTCTCAGGTATCTGTTCCAGTTCTTTGGGGTTGAACTCCTGAGGACAGGCAGCCTTCTGGACACTCTTTGCCTAGACATCTGTTTTCATGAACCTTCAGGTGCATACCTGTCTTTTGACCCATTTTTCTCTATAAAATAGAGATGCAGTTGGTTAAGGAGTTCAAAGGAGACTAAGCAACAAGCAGATGCATGCATCGTCAGCCTGTTTCCCTAGGGATTCCATGCTAATAGTTGTACATCTAACAGACATAGAATTAAAAGTGGACACCCTCTGTTTACTTTATGCTTCTGATTCTCTCTGACCTTTTTCTGTTCCTTAATCATTACTAGTGACTGAGATAAGGTATAGTAGGAAAAAATTGCAATTTGAGTGAAATTTAGTAAAAATGGCCACAAGTCAAAAGAGAAGAAAAATACCTTTTTTATCATTTTTTAATCTGGACGAAACTTTGGTGTCAAAAAAGAGCATGCTTGCACTGGAGGACAAGCTATATGTCAACAGTAACCTACCAAGAAGCAACTGATAGTGTTTGGAAAATTATAAGCCCCTGTAAGCATAAGAACCAGAAGAGGTCCATAGGCTAGTCTACAAGTAAACCTCAAATAAGACCTTTAACAATCTGTGGATTGCCAGCCTGTGAGAGACACGATTTAGGAATATAAAGCCATTGCAGACAAGTTCAGTTTTCTGTGCACCAGCCATCTCAACTAAATGCAAATTTGGGGTAATTTTGATTAGTTGAAATAATGCTGCGATTTGGCTCACACCAAGAGTGTTCTGTCAAGGGAAGTCTGTGTGATGTTCGGATTCAAGGGTGGAGCAGTGTGGTCATTCATGTGTTGCTTTTAGCTTTTCTGTGCTCCGTTGACGAGCTCTGGAGCAGAACTTGTATTTTTTTATATTGTTGGTTATTGTGCTTGTTAACGGCATGAAATGTTATTATCTTGAAAGAAGAGTGGGTGAAGGGGAGGAGCATTTGTTGCGTTTGCTGCTGGGTTCAGAGACATCCGTGGGAACTTTTGCAAAGAAATGTCCTGGATACACAACAAAGGGGACAGGTAGTTACTTGGGTTCGGAACTTACTGGGACAATATTACTTGGAGGTGAATGGCCTTCATATTATATCATTAACACTGAAAACTTTACACACTGTGTAGTCTCTGCAGAATTTTACTGAAGTACACAGCCAGAGATTGCTGATTAGGTTTTTTACAGGTTATGTGAAAGCACTTTTCCATTACCTTTGTTATATTAGTAAGTAAAAGGATGAAGCAAGCACCTCTGTGCTGAGCTGGGAGAATGCACTGCAGAACAAATATCCGATCAGCTACATAAGTACAGACCTGATAGGAAAGAGATGCAATGCAGAGTAGAAGGTCTATATGGTGTCTGCTTACTGACAAGTACAGATTCCATTGTTATGAAGACTGTACTTAAATATTTTTCATGCATCTGTAGCCTTTAGATGCTAGGGCAGGAGGGGTGTAAAATAGTTTATGCCTTATATTCTTCATGTTATTCTCTTTTCTGATATAGTTTTGGGTTTGCGGGGATTTTAGAATTTTTGTCTTGTAATGCTGCTAGAAATTAAGTTAATAATAATTCTTTTAGGGGATCAGGGAGCTGTCACAAATCTGTGTTATAAAGATAATAAGTAGGCAACTACTTGCAAGTGTTTAATTTCATGGTGTTTTAGTGCAGTCATCATTAAGTCGCTTCTAATGCTACATGCAAAGCAATACTGAAGTATGGATTGTAATTCACTCATCTGGAGGTGGGTTTTGTGTTCTTGTTTGTTTGTTTGTTTGTTTTGTTGTTTTTGGTTGGTTTTGTTCTGGTTTGTTTGTTTGTTTGTTTTGGTGTTTTTGTTTGTTTGTTTGTTTGTTTGCTTTTTTGCACTGGCATAGAGCGAAGACAGTCCTAGTCCCAAGCGACAACGCCTTTCCCATTCAGTCTTTGACTATACAGCAGCATCTCCAGCTCCGTCACCACCAATGCGACCATGGGAGATGACATCAAATAGGCAGCCTCCTTTGGCTCGGCCCAGTCAACACCATTTCTCAGGGGAACGATGCAACACACCTGCACGAAACAGGAGGAGGTAAGCAAGCTGTGTAGATTGGGAAACAATTTCTTATTCTTCCTGATTTCAGCTCCAAGGGAGGTGCATTTCAGGCAACACTGACTAGATCACACATGGTAAACATGTTAACATTTCCTTCGAGCTATAAGTTTCAGTTGTAACTGAAAAGTTACTGGAAATAATTCCAGTTGGTGCATCATCCCATAATTTGTGTGAGTGGTCAGCTCTGGGAAGGGAGTGCTCATTAATGTTTTAAATTGTGCTTTTTCATTCTGATGTGGAGCGATAAGCGTTTAGAAAAATGTGAGGAAAAATCTTTCTCACTAGGGTACCTTTAAAGGTATTAGGAGTTACTGATGTAGTACAATAATTTTCACTGCAGTCACAATCATTTTTGTATATAAAACCAATCGAAATAAAGATGAGGGATACTGTCTGGAGGTTAGCATAGTGCCAAATGCTGAGGTGATGATTCACTTGTAACAGGAGTTAGATTTTCATGTTGGTTTTAGCTTGTGGCTTATTAACCTCTCAAGGCAGAGAATTTAGAGGAAGTTCCAGTGATCACTGAAGAGCAGAGATTTGGCCTAGTTGAACTGTCGCCTGGATGGGTGGTAGTAAAGGAAAGCATAGAACTACAGACTGTTCTAGTTATACTAGCAAAGCATAAAACTACTACTATTCTAGTTAAACTAATTATCCAGATATGCTGCATTTGGCCATTTTTGTTTGGTGTCCAGCCAGTCTACATAAGTTTCTTTGCAATGTTCACTAACATCTTCTGCAGAGTAAGTGTAGTGCTTAACAAGATAAATGCCAAGCAGTTCAATCTAGACAGGTGGGATACACGGTGGGTTGAAGAATGGGATGTGTAGGAGACGCATGGGACAAGTGTCTGATGTTCAAGTGCTGTCAGGTGTTGCTGTTACGGGTCTGTAGCTTTCAAGTAAACTATACTGCACCACCTACTTCTCAGTGCAGAGCCATCTGCAGCCTGACAGGAGTTGTTAGGTTGGCTGCAGCATTGTGGGCACAAGGCATTACTCTTTCTAGGGCTAGCTCGCCTGCTTTTGGGTAATATTACCTGCTTTTGCTCTAATCAGAGACATTTGAATGTACCAGTACTTTGTTTCCCTGCACTTAAGTCAACGCATTTTTAAGCTTGGGTGTACTGTTTAATTTGAGTTGGCTTGAGGTCAGTTCCTCTCCTGGAACAGGATTGTTGGGGAGAACAATGCATGCGTGTCTCTTATTTTGCAGGAGGTTTTTTTGAGTCTTAGAATGCTCTGAAGCTGTATCAGAACTAGTGACCACTCTCAAGGATTCCTGATTCCTTAAGATCTTCGTGAGTGCATCTGTTGTTAATGCTTTAGATGAGGCTATGCATGTGCTTTTGAAGCAAATTTCCTGTTTTCCCTGCTCTGTTTTCTCCCTATGCATCACAGAATGGTCTCAGAGTTAATGAGATTTTCAGATGAAAATGAAAGGTGTACTCCAGTTGCAAATCGTCATTCAGCTCAAGGGGACAGACTGGGGCAACTGCATGTAAAACCTCCGAAGTGTGGACGCAATATCATCAGCATTAACTCTTTTGTGCTACCAGTTCTCTCCTGTTGGTCAGCACAGGCTGTGCTGTATTTTTTCCATTGTCTGGGTTACTATTTTGACTTTATGGCTTTGTATCAGGGACTCTGTACTGTGCATAGCACAACAGTGCCCAGATTAATTGTAAGCAAATAAACATTGAATTTAGAAAGGTAGCTTTCTGGTATGAATTTGCAGAAAGATGTTATTTTTGTCCAACTACTCATAGTACAGATAAATTGTGAATGTAAAAGAATAACGCATGCCTATGTGAAACAGAGAAGGCCATTCCAATTTGTCTTCACCAGGTGTTGTAAAGTGGGGAGATCTATACCATTGCTGCACCTCACCTTTCATCTGTGCTTCTTTTCCTCCATGTCTTGGCTGTAATTCTGAACTAATGAGATTTAAGAACATGTTAGTGCAAAGAAATCACTCTTGATAGAAAATACTGAGACCTTCAAATACTGACTGCAGTTATGGATAGCTTTTGATGGCTGTTCATACCCAAGGTTAGGAATTCCTGCAGTATTTTCACTACTTTCATCCTGTCTCTTTGTTTTAACTAGGCATTTACCGTGTTTATACTGCACATGTAGAACCAGAGGAGTTAACTCTGCATACAAAAAAATACAATTTTGCTTTTTCCAGAGAACGATACTCCATTCATTTATAAAAAAATACTCCAGAAGTTTTGCCAGCTTTTGCTGGCTGTGCTTTCTCATCATTCCGGGTTCACAGAAAATGAAAACCAGACCTTTTACTGAAGACAGGTATAAGAGTAGTTTTATGAGAAGCTATCTTGTCTAAGTGCTGTGGCAGTTAGAGAATTTCTGTTCTTCTTCCAAAGCATTGGATCTGGTTTTTGCAACTTTCCTCTATTCCTTCAGCTTTTCTAAACAAAAATCCTCACATAGACATTTTATGTTTAAGTATTTGTGGCATTTTTGTTCCATAGCAGGAAACAGCAACTTTAAGGTTACTTTAATGCTCCAAAAAATAGAACAACTTTGGCATTAATATCTCTCTGGTTAGATAAAGCTGGTATATATGATTGCTAATGAGAATGTAACAGTTGTATCATACTAATAATACAGAGTGCAACAATAGCTCTTGAAAAGCAGACTGGAATTAAGACAAATCCATTTGTAAGACTGTGAATTTGGATTCTAAGTGCTTAGAAGAAAACAGCTTCTGTGTTCTGACATGGCAATTGGTAGGATGAAGAAGGCCATGCGTTTTTTTTGTTTGCTTGGGATTTTTTTGTTTTAAGAATGCTGTGTTACAATTTGACTTGATGCCATGTGTCTGACCTGTTGTGAGTTAGCATTTGTTTCAGTTCCGAGAAAAGCAATAATGACAAAACATCCCTGTGAAATATAGCAGAAAAAAAGTGGCTTAAGACGTATCATATACTCATAGTAGCATCTGAATACCTAGCAGTAGGTTCCCTCTTCCCCAGAGTATGTCTGTTTCATGCAGCACAAAAGTTGGACTCAATTTGAGGAATGTCTGGGATCTGATGATCTTGAGTGTGTCGTCCAACCTAAGTGATTCTATGATTCTCTGATTTGCTAACAGGTTTCAAGCTTTTTGTTTGGTAATAGCAATGGGAATAGTGAGAGTGAATAATCTTAAGTTGTCTTCCACCTCCTGTTGGAGAGGATGTGTTCTAATGGTCACAGGTCCTTCTTGTCTCTTCTCTGCAGTTTAGTTCCTTCAGCCTGTTCCATAAGTGGGAAACCATTTAAATACCACGTAGTTTTAATTTGCTGTTGCCTCCAGAACCTGTAATTTACACCTTGTGGAGATTGGAAGGCATGTATAGAAAGTACTGGGGGGTAGTTTTCTGCTTTGAGTTCCTTCCCCTTCCGAGTTAGTGATTCACAGAATGGTTTGGGTTAGAAGGGGCCTCTGGAGATCATCTAGTCCAACTCACCTGCTAAGGCAGGTTCACCCAGAGCAGATCACACAGGAATGTGTCCAGGTGGGTTTTGAATATCTCCAGAGAAGGAGACTCCACAACCTCTCTGGGCAGCCTGTTCCAGTGCTCTGTCACCTCAAAGTAAGAAGTTTCTCCTCCTGTTCAGATGGAACCTCCTGTGCTTCAGTCTGTGCCTGTTGCCCCTCATCCTATCATTGGGCACTGCTGAGAAGAGTCTGGTCCCATCCTTGTGACATCCACCCTTGAGATACTTGAAAGCATTGATCTGTTTCCCTCTCAGCCTCCTCTTCTCCAGGCTGAACAAACCCAGCTCTCTCAGCCTCCCCTCATCAGAAAGATGCTCCAGACCCCTAATCATCTTTGTAGCCCACCGCTGGGCTCCCCCCAGTAATACCTTGTCTGCCTTAAACTGGGGAGCCCAGAACTGGATGCAGTACTCCAGATGAGACCTCACCAGGGCAGAGCAGAGGGGGAAGATAACCTCCCTCGACCTGCTGGTTGCACTTTTCCTAATGCACTCCAGGACACCATTGGCCTTCTTGGCCATAAGGGCCAAATTGCTGACTCATGGTCAGCCTGTTGTCGACCAGAACTCCCAAGTCCTTCTCAGGAATGCTGCTTTCCAGCAGGTCCACCCCTAACCTGTACTGGTGCCTGGGGTTATTCCTCCCCAGCTGCAGGACCCTACACTTGTCCTTGTTGAAATTCATCAGGTTCTTCTCTGTCGTGTCCTGCAGCCTGTCCAGGTCTCACTGAATGGCAGCACAGCCTTCTTATGTGTCAACCCTTCCTCCCAGTTTGGTATCATCAGCAAACTTGCTGGGGGTGCACTCAGTCTCTTGATCCAGGTCATCGATGATCAGGTTGAACAGGACTGGACCTAATACTGACCCCTGGGGAACCCCGCTAACTACAGGCCTCCAAACAGACTCCGCACCATTGATCACAACCCACTGAGCTCTGCCATCCAGCCAGTTGTTGATCCATCTTACTGTGAACTCATCCAGCCCACACTTTCCTATGAGGATGTTGTGAAAGACAGTGTCAAAAGGCTTGCTGAAGTCAAGGTAGAGAATGTCCTCTGCATTGGTTTTGGGCTTGGAGAAAGTGATGTTTGAATATTAGCCAGCTCTCTTCGGCCCCCCTGCCTTCTAGAACCCTAAGCCATGGGATTCTTCCAAGCAGGACCTTGAAGAGGCCAATTTGCCCTCATGAAGTCCATGGCTTTAGTCCTACATATTGTCCTGCTTTCTCCACGCAGGATCCTGAACTCCACCATGAGAAGTGACTTGATCAAAACTTCTAATAGTGAGTTTGATACTTGTGTATGCATCATTTTCTGAGTATTGAACCTGAACTACTGGTTTCTGATTTACGAGAGTCTTGCCTCCAGATAGTAGCAGCTCTGCTCAGAACATACACACAGTTATGTAAGAACACCTAATCAAATCCTGTGCCTGTAGATCAGTGCTCAAAAGAAGTGGAAGCTCTTGTCTAAATCATTCTACACAACAGTGCTACACTCTGAAGAAGAAGAAATACCACAATCACAATTTCCTGGGATCATCTAGAGAGCATTCTAGGAGGCACTTAGTTATGTAGTAAACATGTGAGACCTGAAAAATGCATTTGTTTCTTCAGAGGAGTCAACTGCTTGAGGAACAATTCTGTGGCCTGGTTGCAGCAAGGACCCTGGGGAAATCTGTAATCATGTTATGAAGGATTTTTACCTAAAATAAATGCAGAGAAATCTCTTGAAGATTGCTATCTTGACTTTTGAACACTTGTCTTAGCAATCCAAGTGAAGTTAATATTTACATAAGAAGTCTTCTAATTTCCGTTACAGCATTAAGCTATGCTCTATTAAGCACTTCATGCTGAAAAAGTGTCATCTCTAAGGCTTTTAGCAGTTTTGTCAGTAAAAAGTTTTATTCCGATTTAATAAACCTGTTCTAGTAAAATTTTCCAGTGTAAAAAATTTCTTTATACTTATTCTCTTGGGGTTTTAGTTATTAAGAAGGATTTCTGTCATTTATATAACCTCTGGTTTTTTTAATGCGTTTCCAGTCCTCCTGTTCGACGTCAGAGAACAAGGAGAGATCGTTTGTCTAGGCATAATTCTATTAATCACGATGAAAACTATCGCCATCTCTCCTATGGACAGCAACAGGCAATAGAAGAGCCCCGAGCCTTTCATCCTCCAAATGTATCTCCCCGTATATTGCACCCAGCTGCTCATCCACCACAGCAGAATGCAGTGATGGTTGACATTCATGATCAGGTAGGTGTTTTAGAGTACAAACAGAAGGTTGTTGAAGATGTGAGTTTTGATTGTTTTATTTTTTCCCCGAAAATTTTCAAGATCCCTTTCCGCTCCAAATTAGTTGACAATGAAAATCACGTAACATTGAGCTCTGTTCACCCTCTTACAGAGCATTTTTACTATTGCATGTTCGTGGTGCATGGAGCACTTCAGTAGGCAGTGGGATATTTCACAATTTGTTGATACATGTGTTGGCATTGTTCTGTAAGCCTCTGGCTCAAGCCTTTGAAAAGCTGTTGTTTTGATTCTGAAGTTAATGTGATGAAGATGTGATACGATAATTAAGAATGTATTCTGTTTTACATGAAATACATCTCCTTGGCTTAGGAGTCTTTGAATAGTTAAAATACATTATTTAGAAACAGAATTCACAATGCCTATAATTGGTTTGCCTACATGACAGCAGAACTTATTATAGCATTGTCGCATGACCAAATTAGCCATCCAAGCCTAATCAACTCCTCCTTAAATTTCATGAAAAAATGAGATTTGTGGTTGGTCCAGAAAGTAAATAATTCCCCTCTGCAACAGGAGTTGGTATAGAATTCTGTAATTGAGGACTTGTAAAATAAGTTGTGCTATTGAGGTAACCTTTGTTGTTTGTTAAATCCCCAGGCGTTGCTACAGGGTCATGAACTGGGAAATAGGACTGGTTACCTGGATGTCCATTTCTCAAACTGCATGTGCATAGAATGCAACTCTAACATCCCTGCTTAAAAACCAGTTTGCATTCAGTGCAGCTGCATATCACCACTGTGTTTTGTTATGTGTGCAGTGCAGTTCTCAGTAGGGAAGTATTTGCATTTGAGACCAAGTGCAGGATGGAAGCTAATGCCATTCTAGCCATCTCACAATCTTACATTTTGATGAAAATTTTACTGCTGCAGCATCTCAAAAATTGAAATTGTGCTTTTGCTTTGTGTTGCAAGATTACATCATGACAAGCCTGCATAACAACTGTTCTATCCCACTGCCTCTAACTTACAGGTACCATCTGTCATCAGATGTCAGTGTTTTCAGACTCACTGAGGTGTTCTGTGGTGATGGCTTTTACTTCAGGGACATAATGATTTTGAGAGGTCATTTTTATTATTACTCTGCACAGTAAATGTTTTAGAATCACACCCAGTGTTGTACCATGTGCCCAACTTCTGTACCTGAGCCAGAACTGGATCAAATTCAGTGTCTCTCCTGAGACTGATTTCCATTGTTAGTGATACGCAGGTTGAGATTTTAAGTTCTGTTCAATCATCTGTGTTCTCCTTTGGCCTCTGTGTCTGGCTGTACACTACTGGTTCAATAGGGTAGCTGTCTTTACTCATTCTCACCTTCCTAATGGGCTGTTCTTACTTGTTCCATCTTTAGCAGGCATTTCCATTTTAGCAGATCATGAAGGAAGAGGGGCTTCTTTGAAATGATTGACTTTTATTAGTCCATGCTCCCTAACAGTTAAGCCTTGTCAGTTTCATTAGAGCATCAGAGATTTCTTTAAAAAAATAAATATGTGTGTATATATATATAATGTATGTATATATACTTTTTTTTAAAAGAAGTGGTTTGCAGTACAGAATATGTTTTATTTTGGTGATTTAATTCTAGGCAATATCAGTAGCTAGAAAATTGGGTTACAAGGGTCTGTTTCCTAATATAAATGTGCATAATTAAGATCTGCTTCCTCATAGTCATGTTTACCTTTCAGCTTTCCCGCTAGCTGTTCTGCTACATTTTGATTAGGAGATTTGGCTTGAGTGTTAGTGTGAGAATGAATCAAAGGACTGATCTCTTTGTAAGGAAGAAAATCTACAGAATTTTCCTATTCTTTAAAGATACAATTCTCAGAATTATTATTGAATCAGTCCCTTCAGAGCTGAGAAGATTATTTAGCTACTTGTAGATTAGCTTTCATGTGGAAGTTACTGCTGTCTTGTTTTGTAAGGAATAACCTTTGTATGGGGGGAGGCAAGTTTAATAGGGTCTGAGATGCTTCTGAATGACTCTAAGGTGCCTTTGAAGTTTTAACATTTCAAGCTGGGAGATCCCTTTTCACCTTGCCCATAAACTGCTGACCAGTAAGTCATATTCCATTGAAAAGGATATTTTAATGAGCAGGAATTACAAGCATGTGTCTCCTTTTACACCTCAGTTGTGAATATATTTTTTTCTGCTATGTAGGTAAAATGTTACTGCCTTGCTTATCATGCTGTACAACACTGTTCAGAGTTTACAGTAAGTTATTAATTTTCTTTTTGCTGCAGATCCATCAGGGCACAGTTCCTGTCTCATACACAGTGACCACGGTGGCTCCGCATGGGATACCACTTTGCACAGGCCAGCACATCCCAACATGCAGCACACAGCAGGTTCCAGGGTGCTCAGTGGTTTTCAGTGGGCAGCACCTTCCAGTTTGCAGTGTGCCTCCCCCAGTAAGTGGGTCTCTGTACTTATACCAGCTTCAATCTTAGACATAGGAATGGCACCTTGGAGCTTCAGTGTCTGTGGCTTTAATTGTGTGGGAAATAGCAATTTTTCTTCCCTGTGGTAAATTGTAGTAGCATGGCAGTGTAGGCCTTAGAACTGGTAAGCATGTGGTACTTAGCTGCCAACTTTATGGAGTATGACTGTTTATTTTATAGAGTCCTGGTGGTTTTTAATTCAAACTAAATGCTAGCTGATGAACTAACTTCTTAGCAGATATTCTGCATACTTTCAGATCGTAAATGGAAGGTTTCTATGGCATTTATTAGGCAGCTCATCTAGAAAAAAACATCGTACTTAGTAGAGATGTTGTTCAGGGATTGGTTATACACAAAAATGTCTGATATTCCAAAGTCAGTCTTCTTCTGAAAAGTAATGAGATCATGGAAGATGACTAAAAGCTGAGAAGGGCTCTTCTGTCTCAAAGTGCTCTCCTAAAATGAATCAAAATATTCCTTAATAATGATGTCTCTCTATGCTTTTCTGGCAGTAAAATAAAGTTCCTTGACTGGTTATTTTGTCAGCTTTAAATCTGAAAGAACTTGAACTGTTTTCTCAGAAATTTTTGTGTATCAACTCTGAGATACCACTTACCAGGTCATAGCATTCTGATGCTGCCATTCTGTGGAAATTTCATCAAGTGCTAACAGACACCAGAGCTGAGGAAGCGTACCCCAAGAAGTTTCAGCTGTACATTTGAAGGCTGCAGAACCTGCTAGAAGAGTCACAGCTTTTTTCCCCCCTCCTTTTTCTAGTATGAATCTGTAATAACATACGTAAATACAATAGTGTTCAGTAACCTTTTATAGTTCTGATGTAAACATTGGTCTCTGCCTGCTGTACGTTTGCCAGCAATATGTAGCTTAACTTTTCCTGTTGCTCATTCTGTGACCTGAGGGCATGAACAAGCCCATGACACTGAAACAAAACCCTTGATGTGACCACCTATTTCTTTAAGCTGCTTGTTGAAGAGTGGGGCTAATTTGAATTCATCTTGTCCAGGTGCCATTTATCCCCATGAGGGACAAGGTCTGCAGCATACTGCTGGCTAGTCTGGAATATTTGTGGGCTATATTTCCCCTTACCTTTCAAACTGGTGAAAATCTGTTACAGGAGTTCAGTGTGTATCACAGAGGTTGGATGAGAGACAACTATTTTCTTCTGTTCAGTGGTGGTGTTAGTGGAGCAAAGCAATCTTAGACTGGATACCCAGAGACTTGAACAATACTTGCATAGTAAATTCAGCAAAACAAGAAAGCAACATGTCCTATGAAACAACAAAAGAAAAAAAAAGCTAAAACTGTACTGGGGCTTAGGGAAATCCAAACAACAGATACTAATAATCTTACCCTCTGCTTTGAACAAGGGTATTATATGTACAATTCAAAAAGTGTTCTGTAATTCGACAATGCAGCTGTGTTTTAAATATGTACAGGAGTGAAGTTCTAACCAGGCTGTTTGGACTGAGTGTACAACAGTTACTCAAATGTGTTGACAGAATGGATGCCGTACAAGTATATATAAATAATTAGGGTTGAGTTTATGTAACATCAACAGACAGACTTCATGCTTTCTTTAATTATATCACAGAATTGAGGAATAATTTAAGTTAAGAGGGGACTGTGGTGGTCACCTGCTAGGAGCAGTACCAGTTGCCAAGGATGGAGATTCACAATCCCTCTAAGCCTCTGCTCCGGTGTTTCAATATTGTTGTGGTGAAGAATTTCTTCTGTAAATCTGATTGAATTTTCTTTGCTGCAACTTGGTCCCATTGGTCCTTGTCCTTTCACTTTGCCCCTTGAGAAAGAGTCGGATTCTGCCTATCCACTCTCATGAAGTAACCTGAGACAGTAGTGAGATCTTAGCCTAGTTTTCTCTTGTAAGGCAAAACAAATGCAATTCTGCAGCCTCTTCTTTTATGCAAGTGTGTTCCAAGCTCCTGGTCATTGTGTTGTCTTTGTCTTTAAGTGGACTGATTTCGGTATGTCAGTGTCTTTCTTTGGCACTGGGAAGGCCTAAACCGGACACAGGAATTGAGATAGTGTTTCACAAGATCCAAATAGAGGGGCAGAATCACTTCACTGGACCCACTAGTTACATTCTTAGTAATGCAGCACAGTGTGCAGTAAGCCTGTTTGACTGCAGGAATACATGATGGCTCTTGTGCAGTCCTATTTGACGCATTTCTGCAAATCTGGTTACCAACCACTCAGTCTCAAAATGTCCTGCTCCATGGAGTTACTCTCTCGCAGTGCCAGATTTCACATTTGCCTTTGTTGAACTTGACATGGTTCTTGTGAGCTAATTTCTACAACTTTGTAAACTTCCCAGTATCCTTTTGTTACTTCAGTATTTCTCTCTCGCTACATCTGTAACTGTAAACAAATGTCATTTGTGAAATACCTTCATTAATTTTAAAACTTCTTGTAACCGTCTGTTCAAACAGCAGAAGGCTTCTAAAAGCATGAATGAATAAACGGGTAGTTTTAATTTCTTTCCATTTGAAAGATAATGCAACCTCGTTTGTTCTAACCTAAAAGGTGCCATGGGCATAGCACAGATCATTCCAAATACATATTGAAGCTATGGTAATCTTTACCATATAGAATCTTGTCGTGAAACCTGTTTTAATATTTTCCCCAATATTTTCTCCTGTTTTAAAGAACACTATGTGATGTTCTACCTGCAAACTTGTCTTCAACTATTTCAGAGAACAGGTTTCGATTTAGTAAAATATAATTTAAAAAATATTTTAACAATAGAAACACTTGTCTCTTGTATTTCTTTCTTAGAAAATGTTGTAGTAGCTGAGGGTGAACAATAGTCAGCATTTAAGAGAAAATGGTAGTCAGATCAAATTAATCTGCTACTGATTCAGTGCATGTAAAGATTTACATTTGGTCATGATCACAGTAAACTGAGGTGATAGTTCCACCTCCACTACTGTAATCTAGTCTTAAACTAGATCTCTTTACGATTTTTTGCCATTATAGTCGGAATGCAAAATACATGTTGTGCGACATCACTGAAAAGAAAAAAAAGTGGGAAATCAGAACTAGGTCTTCATTCTTCATAAGATTTAATCAGAAGTATCTTATTAATTGCTCTCATAATTGTCAAAAAATTAACAGAAGTGCTTGACATTCTGATGACGGATCAAAGAGCAAGAAGAGAATTCAGGTTTTCTTACTTCTCCATACCTAGAGTCGAAAGTAAAACTGCACTCTTTCACAAAGCACATTCCTGTTCTGTGCTAATCACTGTTCCTTTTGTATTTGAATGAGTTACTATTTATGTGTGTTTTGGAGGCTTTTTCAAGGAGGCAAGAGAACTGCTTTGTTTAAATGATATCTTTCCATAGTAAATATAGAATTTTCTGTAGGGAATGTTTGTGCCAGAGACAAAAATATGTTGTTTTCATTTCATTTCAGATGCTTCAGGCGTGTTCGGTCCAGCACCTACCTGTGCCATATGCAGCATTTCCACCCCTCATTTCTAGTGACCCATTCCTTTTGCATCCTCCTCATATGTCTCCACACCACCCTCCTCACTTGCCTCCTCCAGGACAATTTGTTCCTTTCCAAGCACAGCAGTCACGGTCGGTAAGTGATGCTTCTTACCCCCCTCTCCATAGAACTGGTGGGGCTGGATGGGCAAATGATGCTGATACCTGGCCAAGGAAACAGAATGATTTTGTTTAAAGTAATAGTTTTTTGCCCTTATATTTCCTCAGCAAGTCTGTAACCATTTAGTGTGAATATGAAAAACAAATTTTAAAGTTCACCATGTTTCTCTTCAGATTTCACCACCTGTTGTTTGTGCTGTTTCTCCATAGCCCTTTACTTCTGCAAAGAGATGTAAATTTGCTTCACCAACTATTCCTTCAGCTATTTCTTTCCCAGGAAGGAGGAGAGAATCCAGAGGTGGTTGTGCAGTGCGGTAGTGGTCTCAGAGGAAAACTGAGCTGAGAGAAGAAAGCACAGAATGTTATTCTTTGCATGTTTCTTTCATGTTACTTAGTTAATTTTTAAATCACCAGTGGTTTTCCTAGAACATAATGGCCTTACATTATCCAGACGTATTCCAGAGCCTACAATCTCCTTTTTTTTCCCCCCACTTATGAAAGTTATTGATGCCTTGTGCTTAAGCTGACTTGGGGCTTAGTGATAGAGACTATGCAAACATGGGAAAATGTGACCCTGTTTTGAATTAGAGGGGAAAATGGAGTTTTAGTTCTGGCCTACAGGTCTTACTCTGGGATTATCTTTATACTCACATCCATTTGTTTGCCCCTCGGACTAGAAGATGCCACGCTTCACTAATGCAGAAGCAGAAAGCAGCTTCATTGTTCCTTATAAACACTCCTGAGACTTCTCCATGCCATGTCTCAGGTGTGGACAGGGTTGCAATCACTTCATTCTTATGATGGGAAAACAGCAGGGAAAATACAGTTTTCTCTGGTAATCTTCATAAGACTTGACTTTAGAAAACATGTGAGCTTGGGTTTTAGCTTATGTTATTGACTAGGCTTGGCAAAAAATTGTATCTTAGTCGTTTAAGAATACCTTGTGTTTAAAGTTTTCTCTACGTAACATGGAAACAGAACATTCCTTTGGTTCCACAGGGTGGCTTTCTTAGACAAATTTTTTGAAATGGTATAATTTGGTGTCAGGAACAAGAAACATCTATTAATTAAACTATGACAAGTCATGTTTTTTTCTTGAGCACTTTTGGGCCTGACTGATGTACTGCAGTTGACTAGATTACAATACTGAACTGGAAACTTGTGCTTCTGAAACCTTTGGACTGCATGTTCTTGGTAGTACTGCTTGCATGACCCTCCTGGGAAGGCATTACTGAATGTCATCAGCAGTTTAATCCACTGGAGTTGCCGTGTTTCCTCTCCACTTTTCAGATTTTCTGGCACAATTTCAGTTCTTGTCTATGGTTGTTTATTTTTTTCTCTCGCATAGTTGTACAGTGAGAGCAGCCTGGCAAGAAGGAGAGCAAATATTTGTCCTGAAAAATGCAAGACACAGGAAATTACAGCCACTTCTATATTTGCTAGATCGCATAAATTCCTGGTCTATAAGAATGGCTAGCTGGAAAAGGTGAATTTATATCAAATGTGTAGTGTTGTCTATGCTTTTTGGTAGTGTTAATGACACAGGAATTGTTCACAGAGTAAATGTGTGAAACTGAGTACAGTTATAGCTTTAATTTTTTTTTTTTTAACCCTGTAAAATTGACCACAGCAGCTCAGAATATACAGCTGGCATTGCTGTACTTTAGTGGGGAAAAATTGCATCTCTATTATTGCAACAAAGCCTGTTTTTTTGTTTTTTGTTTTTTGTTTTTTTTTTCCCCGCAGCCACTTCAAAGAATAGAAAATGAAGTAGAACTACTCGGAGAACATCTTCCTGTGGGAGGTTTTACATACCCTCCGTCAGCCCATCCACCAACATTGCCTCCCTCAACTCCCCTCCAATTTTTAACCCATGATCCTTTACACCAGGAGGTGCCATTTGGTGTAGTAAGTATTATTTTCTGCGCTACATTCTTATTCATGCTGTATTAACAGCCTTGATCTTTATTCTATAGTACATTCTGTTGAAAAGTGGCACTTCTTGCAGTTGTATTCTATTGTTGGCTATAGCTGCATACTGTGGTATTTTCTTTAAGCTTTTTAAAATCGAGTTAAGGGTAACTTTATGGTACCAGCAAATGATTTCTGATAACGTTATCTGCAGGGGTTACTTAGAAGACATTCCATGTTGCCACACAGTCCAGGACTTGTGCTGCAGAAACTAATTAGTACCTTTTAGAAAAGCTGCTGTCACTTGTAGCCAGTTCTTCATTGAATCTTGAGTTTCCACAAGTCATGAATATTTGGAATGCTTTTAAAACAGTTCTTCTCCAGAGTGTTTGCAATTTGCAGGCAGGCAGTTGTATGGAGTGCTTCCATAATTTAGATGTTACCGTGCTATAAAGACAGCCAAGCTTGCTTTAAGCTGACTTTCTGGGGATCTACAGGCAGTTCAACAGCAGCAGCACAAGAAAAGTTTTATCTGGTGCAGGATAAAGTCTGTGCTGAATTTTCTGCTTCTGTGGTGTGTCTAGTATGTGTGCTACCTCTGGGATCTTTGTGGTGCACTGTTATTTTGTGGGGCTTGGTTTAAAACAAAACAGAACAAAAACAAACAAACCCCACAAAACAACAACAACAAAACCCAGAACAGAACAAACAAAATACCACCTCTCCTGCCTGTGTAATACTTGGAGTCCAGTATAGGCTCTTAATTTTTTTAGTGTTTGACCTTTTGCATCAAGTTGACAGAAGGTTTTAGAGGCATACTGTTATTTAACATTTTAAATGAGAATTAAATTTTAGACCCTGTGACTACAGAATATACACATAACTTCTTCTTAGTCTCTTCAAAATCACACAACCTAGTTAAATGCTTGCTGCAGTTTTTATAAAGGTTCAAGTAAGTCTTCACCATTTAAAAAAAATATTCTGCTCATTGTTATACTAAAGCTGTACAGATTTTCAGTTAAGTTTTTAGTCACTATGGGGCACCCTGGAGACAAAGACACTTCCAAAACTGCTTGTATTTTATTCAATATGTTTGTTAGGTGAATTACAGTCTAATCACATATATTTTGGTTGGAGTAAAGCTTTCTTGATTTCCAGTTCAGTCTGTAAAGTAGAGAAAGAACAAAATAACGTATTTTTCAGACTATACAGCAGTTGTCTGCTTCAGTTCTGGCTTGTGTGTCACTGAGGAGTAGAATAGAGGTGTATTACAAGTAGTCATATAGTCTTTTATAAAGTAATCATAAATCTTTATAAAATTTAATTTTTATTAAATGGTGGAATTGCAGGAATTTTTTATTCTCTTTCATTCACTGAACACAATGATTTCTAATTATATTTTTGGCTTGCAGAATTCACAAACCAGTAAAACTGATATTTGTTATGTCTTAGTTTGAGGTCTTATCTTGAAGAAAAAGAGCTTGGCTTTTTTTCATTGTGTAGGCATTCATATGTAATTTTTATGTGTGACCATGGCCACCTGTTAATAATGTTTCCATTGTAAAATTAGGGGCTCTTAACTTAGCTGGTATTGAGCTTTTGCAGTTTCTTAAATTTCAAACATGGAAGAAGAAAAACATGTTAGTAAAGACTTTCAGTGTTCTTTATTTTAAAAAAAAGTCTCAAGGCTTTAAAGTATTAATTCAATAGTGGTACATAAATTACAGTTTTAAAAAATTACTAAAATAATTTTAGTACTTTGACTATTTCTGGAAAAACATAGTTTGCATTTAATTGGAAATTTTTTACCTCATTATAGTGGGTAATGTAAGGAATTTTGAACAATTATGATGAAAACTTAAATATACAAGTAAAGAGCTTAGCATGCAAATGAAGAAAATTATGACAAACCCCCCATGATTTATCCATGTAAATAATGCATTTAAGCTTTAGGCTTGACTGTCTCTTTAGGCATTGGCCAGCTGCAGAAATTGTACTGATTAAACTCTCCACATTGCAGTTGAAAGGCTTCAATCCTTTTTTAGCATAAATGTAAATATACACCACTATTTAAAAGTTGTGGGATTTTTAAATTTTTTTTTTAATCTTAAATCTTTTTTTAAATACTTTTAAAGGCTTCTTTACTCAACTGCTTGTGTTCAAACCTGCGTAACAGCACCAAGCCAAAAGCCTGGGCTTCTATATTTGCAAGAGAAGTCAGCAGTTCAGGTCCTATTTCTCAGATCAGTCTTCACGTAGACTAAGAACACAAGAGCTTGCAAGGATTTCTGTTGTGTGTTACTACTTTTTCACATGGAATGGTATGATTGTGTTATTGATGGTAGTTGTTTCAAACTGAGGATGAGGTTATTTTTGGATTTGAGCAGAGGCTGGCTTTTTTGATAATGTTTTATTGGAAGTGGATTTCAATACTCAGATTTCATTTTATTTCATGATTAAGAGAACAAAATGTTGAATCACAGACTTGCAGACTAGATGAGGTTGAGGGGGAGGTCATCTGGTCCTACCCCCTGCTCAAGCAAGGCCACCTACAGCCAGTTGCCCAGGACCATGTCCAGTCAGCTTTTGAATATCTCCAAGGGGGAGAGAGTCCACAACCCCTCTGAGCAAGCTGTACCAGTGCTTGGTTACCTTCACAGTTGAAAAGTGTTATCTGATGTTCAGAGGGAGCATTCTGTTTTACAGTTTGTGCCCATTGCCTCTGGCTTTGTCACTGGGTACCACTGAAAAGAACCTGTCTCTGTCTTCTTTGCACCTTTCTCTTCAGGTATTTGTATACTTTGATAAGATCCCTCCTGAGCCTTCTTGTTCTCCAGGCTGAACAGTCCCAACTCTCGGCCTTTCCTCGTATGTGAGATCCTTCAGTCCCATCTTAGTGGCCCTTTGTTGCACTGTCTCCAGTGTGTCCATGTCTATCTTGTGCTGGGGAACCCAGAACTGGACCCAAGTTCCCATTCCACAAGTTCCAGCTTATTTTCTTCTTCTTTCTTGCAGCCTTATTCACCTTTTATGCCTCGAAGACTCACAGGGCGCAGCAGATACCGATCACAGCAGCCAATACCACCACACCCATACCATCCCAGCCTGTTACCTTATGTGCTGTAAGTTCTAAGTACGTTTACTTCTACGTAATATATTATGAAGTCACATGACTTTGAACAAGAGTCTCAGCACATTTTATGGTTGGACTCTGCCAAACAACAGTAATAGTTCAGCTGTCCTAGAGAGGAGGAAACTTTTGATTTCTGTGTTAATATTTCAGCCTATTTTGAGTAACATACACTCTTGAGCAAGGAAAAATATA
Organism: Streptopelia decaocto; assembly: GCF_964273445.1. Taxonomy (NCBI): domain Eukaryota; kingdom Metazoa; phylum Chordata; class Aves; order Columbiformes; family Columbidae; genus Streptopelia; species Streptopelia decaocto. Next base: position 40,979,350 of record NC_138657.1, read on the forward strand.
AGTTAACAATTTTGCTCAATGTAGTTTTGAACGCTTGTAGTTTCTGAACGCTTCATAAACGTTTTAACAAATTTTAAAACTTAGTTCTTGGATAGTCCTACAGAGGAGCATCCTACACTGTAGGGTAAAGTCCTAAGAGTCTTCACTTAGAGAATAAATTCATTTGTTTGGTTCTTAATTATGAAACACAAGGGTGGGAGCTTTTTGTGACCTGTTACTCTTTATTGGCTGAACTGCTACGCTGTTACAGTTATTGAATTCTGCCTCTGAGCTGTTTCTGGAAAATATGTGGGACAATTAACATTTAGGAATTATCTTAGTGTGTTATTGTGGATTCTCTTTGGAGTTTAGATATATACGATGAGATTTATTACTGTTCTGTGTTCTGTTTTGGAAATAAGTACAAAATGTTTGGAAAACAAAGATTGGTGACATTGACAAGGAAATAATCTAACATTGTCACCAGATCTGTAGTTTCTCTCTGTGCAATTTCAGACATGGCATGAAAATGGCACCAGAAGTCTGATCTAGTGAAGTTGTTCAGCTTTGCATCTTACAGCCTGAGACTAGCGTCTTAGCTTCTTGCCTGTCCATTGAGGACACAACGTGACACAGTAATTCCTGATGCCTCCAGTGGGATTTTAATATATTTTAATACTGTGAATTTCTGTGTCTGTGCATTTTGACGTGTAATACTATTGGGGGGGACATAAAATGCTTGTCATATATAAAAACAGAGAAACATCTCTCTCTTGTCTCTCCATATGAAGAAGATTCAGCTTTAACCAGCATCACAGTACGTGAGAAATGAGTTTGTGCTTGCCTTCAGTATGGAAGTTGGTCCAGCATATGATATTTATCTTCACTGTGTGTTTTCAGCTTATGAAGTTTCAAGGCTTTTGTATTGGAGAGCTAAGTGAACTTAGGGTTCTTTTTCTTCATTAATATTTTATCCACTTAAAGAAATAAAATGTATTTAAAACCAGGACATTAGTTATTGTCAGTGTTGGCTCTTCATAATCTGTGATAATCAAGAGCTTAGTTTATGTAATAATACTGAGCCTGGTTGCAAGTTTCAGTTGAGGCATGTGTGGAATTAAAAGGGCAGCACTCTCACTATCAAAAAGTGGCAGAATTAGCTTTTTCCTTTGACGCTTTCACTTCCAATATCTATCCTTGACTTTAAACTTATTGTTTATACCAGTTCTGAGAACGTGTTGATTTGAGAGGAATCTGTAAGGTTACTTTACTTCTGCCAGATGTTTCTGTGCTTTCCTTCAGCAAGATGCTGAACCTTATCATTGTTTACTCTCATGGTAGATCAATGCTCCCAGTGCCACCTGCAGTTGGACCAGCTTTCAGCTTTGAGTTGGATGTGGAAGATGGAGAAGTAGAAAACTATGAGGTTGGTGTGCAAACAACAACTGCCTTTAAAGAACAGATGTTAGCTCACACAACACATAAATTTCTATTATATTTTGCTTTTGATCTTGCTTTTGCCTTTCAAATAAATGTAATGGCTGTGAAGACAGGATTCAGAAACCATTCTTTCAAATTTTTTGGCAATACTGGATATTAGAAGTGCTTAGCTTTATTTTTTGTCTATTGCTCTTTCCCACAATTCACCCTTCTAGGCCTGTAATCATTAAATTGTTCAGCTTTTATATTCTACATACTACTCTTCTTTTGAGTTTTAATTGATTTTAAATACAAAACAGAAGTGAAGCACTTTCAAAGGAACAGGTAAGTTATGGATTTTGTGTGCACAACTTTGTAGAATAGTAGTAGTGTTGCACTATTAATTAATCTAAATGTAATGTTTATAAAACTGCCTTACTGCCTTTTTTTCTTGAACATCCAAAGATTACAGTAATCCACATCTATGGATGTAGAACCCTCTTTAATGTCCAAGATAATTATAGAATAATAGAATCATTTCAGTTGGAAGAGACCCTCAGTATCACCAAGTCCAACCATAACCTAAACTAACTCTAGCACTAAACCATGTCCCTAAGAACCTTGTCTAAATGCCTTTTAAACACCTTAAGGGATAGTGACTCCGCCACTTCCCTGGGTAGCCTTTTCCAATGCCTGACGACCCTTTCTGTGATTTCTTGTTTTTTCCTAATACCCAATCTAAACTTCCCTGGTGCAACTTGAGGCTATTTCCTCTTGTCCTATCCCTTGCTACCTGGGAGGAGAGACCAACACACTCCATGCTACAGCCTCCTTTCAGGTAGTTGTAGACAGCAATAAGGTCTCCCCTCAGCCTCCTTTTCTCCAGGCTAAACAGCCCCCATTCCTTCAGCTGCTCCTCATCAGACTTGTGCTCCAGACCCCTCACCAGCTTCATCGCTCTCCTCTGCACTCTCTCCAGCACCTCAATGTCCTTCTTATGATGCAGGGCCCAAAACTGACCACAGTATTCAAGGTGGGGCCTCACCAATGCTGAGTACAATGGCACAATCACTTCTCTAGTCCTGCTGGCCACTCTATTCCTGATACAAGCCATGATGCTGTGGGCCTTTTAGGCCACCTGGCCACACTGCTGACTCATAGCCAGCCAGCAGTCAGTCAACACCCACAGACCCCTCCTCTGCCAGGCAGCTCTCCAGCCCCTCTTCCCTGAGCCTGTAGCTCTGCCTGGGGTTGTTGTGACCCAAATGCAGGACATGACACTTGGCCTTGTTAAACCTCATACAACTGGCCTCAGCCGATTGATCCAGCCAGTCCAGATCCCTCTGTATGACCTTCCTACTCTCCAGCAGATCAACACTCCCACCCAATTTGGTGTAATCTGCAAACTTACTAAGGGTGCACTCATCTCAATCATGGATAGAGATTAAACAGAACTGGCCCCAATACTGAGCCCTGGGGAACACCACTCGTGACTGGCCTCCAACTAGATTTGGCTCCGTTCACCACAACTCTCTGGGCCTGGCCATCCAGCCAGTTCTTTATCTATCAAAGAGTACACCCATCCAGGCCATGAGCTGCCAGCTTCTCCAGGAGAATGCTGTGGAATATGGTGTCAAAGGCGTTACTGAAGTCTAAGTACACAACATCCACAGCCTTTTCCTCATCTACTGGGTGGGTCCCCTTGTCGTAGAGGGAGATCAGGTTGGTCAAACAGGACCTGCCTTTCGTAAACCCATGTTGACTGGGCCTGCTCATATAGTTGTCTTGTATGTGCCATGTGACGTTACTCAAGATATCTGCTCCATGACCTTCCCCAGCACTGAGGTCAGACTGACAGGTCTGTAGTTCCCCAGATCCTCCTTCTGGCCCTTCTTATAGAAGGGCCATGTAAGTTGGCATGTTTGCCAACTTACAGTCAACTGGGACCTTCCCAGTTAGCAAGGATTGCTGATAGATAATGGAAAGAGGCTTAGTGATCAGTTCCGCCAGCTCCGTCAGCACCCTTGGGTGTATTCCATCTGTCCACATAGACTTGTGGGTGTCCAAGTGGTGTAGCAGGTCACTAACTATTTCCCCTTGGATTACTGGGGCCTCGTTCTGCTCCCCATCCCTGTATTCTGTCTCAGGGAATTTGGTACCTGCAGCACAACTGGTCTTACTATTTAAGACTGAGGCAAAGAAGGCATTTATGTTCTCAGCCTTTCCCTCATCTTCTGTTGCTGTGTTTCCCTCTGTATCCATCAGGGGGTGGAGATTCTCCTTGGCCTTCTTGTGGCTAATGTATTTATAGAAACATTTCTTTTTGCCTTTCACAGTGGTAGCCAGGTTCAGCTCTATTTGGGCTTTGGCTCTTGTAATTTTCTCCCTGAATAACTTCACAAAATTCTTGTATTCCTCTTGAGTAGCCTGCCCCTTCTTCCAAAGGTTATAAATCCTCCTTTTATTCCTAAGTTCCAACCAAAGTTCTCTTTTCAGCTATGCAAGCCTTCTTCCCTGCCAGCTCACCTTCCACTACATGAGGACAGCCTGCTCCTGTGTCTCTGAGATTTCTGTATTGAAGAGAGACCAACGTTCTTGCACTCCTTTGTCCATCAGCGCTGCCTCCCAAGGGACTCCGTCAACCAGCCTTCTGAGCAGATCAAAGTCTCCCCTTCAGAAGTCCTAAGTAGCACTTACGCTAACCACCCTTCTAACTTCTCCAAGGATAGTAAACTCAGTCATTTCATGGTCTCTATTACCAAAGCGACCTCCAACCGACATGTTGCCCATGAGTCCTTCTCTATTTGCAAACAACATGTCCAGTGGGGCTCCTTCCCTAGTTGTTTCACTAACCAGCTGTGTCAGGAAGTTGTCTTCCATGCACTCCAGGAGTCCCCTAGACTGTTCCTCTCTGCTGTGTTGTATTTCCAGTAGACATCTGGTAAGGTTCACATCTGGTTCTCCCATGAGAACAAGAGCTAGTGATTGAGAGACTTCACCCAGCTGCCTGCAAAAATATTTCATCTGCTTCTTCATCTTGGTTGGGTGGTCTGTAACACACCCTCACCAGGATGTCTGCCTTGTTGCCCTTGATTCTCACCCGTAGACACTCAACCCTATCATCACCCTCATCAAGCTCCAGACAATCAAAACACTTCCTAGCCTACTGTGCTACCCTACCTCTTCTCCTTCCTTGCCTGTCCCTTCTGAAGAGTTTATAGCCATCTAATGCACCACTCCAGTTGTGAGAGTCATCCTACCATGTTTCTGTGATGGCAAATATATTGTGGTTCTTCTGCCTCACAAGGGCTTCCAGCTCCACGTGTTTGTTGCCCATGCTGCCTGCATCTGTATAGATGCACTTCAGCTGAGCCATTGATTCCCCTGGGATGGCAGACTGAAGGGCTTCGTTAGCACTACCCTCGGATGCCAGCATGCCGCCCTAGGGTTTGCCTCTGCCGCACCTGGTTTCCTCCCCCTCCTACTTCAAATCTAGTTTAAAGCCCTCTCAATAAGTCCTGCTAACTCCTACCCCAGGATTCTTTTCCACTTTTGAGAAAGGTGCATCCCATTTGTTACTAGCAGGCCAGGTGCCATGTAAGCTGACTCATGATCAAAAAACCCAAAATTCTGCCAGTGACACAAGTCCTGCAGCCAGGTATTGATCTGCTGGGTCTTCCTGTATCTTTCTTCATCATACCCTGCAACTGTGGGGACAGAAGAGAGCACTGCTTGTGCTCCTGATCCCTTGACCAGTCATCCCAAGGCCCTGAAGTCTCTCTTGATCATCTTTAGTTTTCCCTTTTCAGTTTCATCACTGCCTACCTGAAAAATTATTAGTGGGATGTAGTCTGAGCTCATAACCAGGGCAGGAAGTTTCCTTTTTACATCTTTAACCCTGGCCCCAGAGAGGCAGCAGACTTCCCTAAGAAGTGGGTCAGGCCTGCATATAGGACCTTCTCTTCCCTTTAGAAGTGAGTCTCCTACAACCACAACCTGCCTTTTTTCCTTTACGGGAAGTCCAAGCTGTTGTGGCTTTGCTGGTTGAGACTGTTGGATTCCATCGAGTTTCTCTTCAAACAGTCATCAACAACCCTTACTTTTGCACCTCTTTGCCTGTGCTCCCATTAAGAGCTCTCTGTAGTTGCACATTTTCAGTTTAACAACGAGCACTTCTGTAATAACTTCTGTGCTGAGTCAGAGGAACCATCGTGTTATTTCTGAGAATTTGGGCCTTAGGTTTGACAGTGTTAGAAATCTCCTTGTGACCAGTACTGTTTGCAGCTTTCATCAAGTCTTTAAACTTTTCTATGCCTTGGTTCTTCATCGCATTTACAGTGATATTTTTCCTTTGTCCCTTGCAAAGGAGTGCAAGTTACATACAGAACAGAGTGCACGTTATTTACGTGACAGGATTTAGTTGCAATGCTTGGCTTATAGAAAAAGAACATAAAATTTAGCAAAAAAAAAAAACAAACTGAAGTTTGATGGTACATGTTTGTTTCCCAGATTCAGGATAAAATCTCCGTATTGCAATTCAGCTAGTCCAAGATGTGGAGCAGGAATCAGAATCTGTCCCATTAAATTCTTTGTTTCTTTAACTCAGCCAGACTCGCATATTCTTAAGAAGCAAATTTGTTGACAGTTTTATCTGGTTACTAGCACTGTTCATTTTATAGCAGGACAAGAGGTCCTTCAGAAGTAAAATACTTACCAGGCTGTGCATGCAACCACAAGACTATTTGAAAGTTGGGTCCTGGAGGTTTTGAAGTCCTGAAGAAAGCATCTTACAGAATTAGAAAGATGGTTGAATTCTGAAAGGCTCTCTATGAGGCTTGTGTTGTACAGGAGAACTAAGATTCTAAACATTTCTTGGTAGAAGGGTGTTTTGTGCTACAAGCTGGGGTAGTGAGGTATAATGGCAGCCCTACCTGTAGTGGAACCAGAACCTGTCTGAGCAGTGAATTTTTAAATGTCTGGTTTCCATGTTTTGCAGGCACTGCTGAATTTAGCAGAACGTCTGGGAGAAGCCAAACCACGAGGATTAACAAAGGCAGACATTGAACAGCTTCCATCCTACAGGTTCAATCCAAACAACCACCAGTCAGAACAGACATTGTGAGTACATTGGTCTTTTTTAAAGGTCCATAATTTAGGTGGCTATATTTTCATTTGTTTAACTTGCAGCTTTAGCTACACTAGAAGGGCTTTGAAAGCAGCCATGTCAGCAAACAGTTTAATTTTCTTTTTTTTCCTGTGTTGTTTTCCAGATCACATACTATTTATCCTTACTCTAAAATCTCTATCTAGCCTCACATCATTCAGCTATGTTTCAGTTTAGTTCCCTAGCATTAAAAAAAATAAAATGAAAGAAAGGTGTTCTAGGTTTAGTTCAGCATGCTAGACATTTAAGTGACATTGTCAACTTGGAATTTAGCTTGTGTAAAAATACCTTCATGTGTTGATGTTTCAAGTGCTCCTGATAGAGCTTTGTCAGTGTTTTAAGAGTGCATCTTCTTATTTTTAAAACCCGTTAACTTACTATGTTTGAAATATCCTTGTAAACCAAATGGAAAGGTAGTTAAAGTAGTACCAAATGCTTTCCAATGTTTGAACATCGGAGTAAGGATTTTTCTATGATATTCCAGTTTCAGTGACCCTCAGTGTGACTTACTGGTATCAGTAGGGAGTAAACTTTATAGATCATTATCTCCAGTGTACTGAATTTTGATTAAACATCAGTTCTATTTGTTGGGTCTGTGAACTCCTGTGAGCAGGACCACTTGCTTTGTGATTTAAAACACAGGAAGAAAAAAATATCAAACATAACCCGAAATGAAACAAACACTAAAACAAAAACACAAAAGCAATTCTCAGTTTACGTTGTCACACTCCACACCTTCAATGACAGATAATTGGAGCTACCCAAGGAGTAAATGATCTACCATGTTGTAGCCATATCTATAAATTTTGTATGGAATATGTATTCGTGGTTCTTACAGCAGATACATTTAAATTTTGTTTTCTGTTTTTAGGTGTGTGGTATGCATGTGTGATTTTGAGTCAAGGCAGCTACTTAGAGTCTTACCCTGTAACCACGAGTTCCATGCCAAGTGTGTCGATAAATGGCTGAAGGTAAACAAACAAAAAAAAAAACCACACTGACTCGTACGGAATTCATGTAGTCTGGGGGGAAGTGGTTTGTTGTTCCACTTCATTTCATCGTGTTTCACATTTCTAATACTTAGGCCAGAAATGCCAACAGAGTGAAAGCACTTCTTACTTAAGATCTTTTTCTATCAATTTATGAAGGATGTTTCTTTATAGCCTGGCACAAGGAAAAATGAATATGAAGAGAATTATTGTCACTGACAGATTTTACTGTGTTTCCCATTTGCACAAAACAATGACTGTGAATTCAAGTAATATGTGAAATTAAAGAAAACTTGAAAACAAAAAAGTAACATAATGATATAGGAAGTATGAATTAGAGTTTCTGTGATGATGGTGGCTTTAACTATTTTCCATATCCTGCATAGCAAGAGTGAATACTGATTCCTTCCTTCTCCACTTTCCTCTTAATGTTAGATTCTGAGGCAAAAGTGTTATGTAGGTACATATATCTGCATGCATGTAAACATATATATATATATAAATGTAATATATACAAATAGAAATAATAGTTTTACAAAAATCATGATAGACCGTTCTGAGACAATCTGACGAGAGAAGAAAGGAACTAGAATCAGGACAGCCCAGTAAGGGGACAGAGAAAATAGCAGCAGTACAGAATGTGTGAAGAACAGGAAATACAGATAAGTTGGTGATGATACATAGATTTCTCTACAAGCTGCACTAGCCAGATCTACTGCCAACAAGGTGTTGATCCCCGTCTTGCCTCGCCCTTTTTCAGTATTTTGTTCTGTTCTTCTTTAGTTTAATCTGTGTGTAGTCTGTTGTGTAGAACATTGGAAACTATGTTATGACCATGATCCTATGTTATGACAGGATACAGTCCCTAGAGAATTACAGGTGATGTTGTTTCAAAAAAAAGAAAGGAAAACTCCTTGCCCTTAGGGCTTCATCGAAGCAAGAAAATGCAGTCCTTAGGCATAGACTAAAATAGTCAGTGCAGAGAATGAAAAAAATCAAGTTTATATTGGCAGCATTCTTTTCGCTAGCAAGATACCAAGAATAATGAGAACAATTTTAAAAACTTGGACAAGAAGTTCCTCTTGAGCTACAGTACCCACAGAAGTCTAAGGCTTCTACAAAATACAAGGCCAGCGTAAAAAATGTTTCCACAACAGTGGTCATAAGTTTCAGTAGAACTGATATCCTTCAGTGTCTGAATCCATGAACATACTTGAGAATCAGCAAAAGAAATGTAAACACCTAGTTGTTTTATTGTCAGATTAAAAAGCTATGTACACACTCCCCCCTGCCCCAATATTATCAATATGTCTATGCTAGATGTATGCTGCTTTGTTCATTAACTGCAAGTTAAGAATGGAGTATATACATTCAAGTGGTATTCTACAGTGTCCCCTTACTCCTCTCAAGGACTGTTCACACTAGATTTATTAAGTCTTTTTATTGCATAAAACTTCTTAAGTCATTTGTGGTGTGGACAGAGTATCCAAGGGTAGTATTCACTCCATTTTATGAAAAAGAACTAAGATCATTTGACACAGCCTGTGAGATAGTGGAAGCCATAGGTCTATATATGTTAAATTGATTATATAGATTTTTTAAAAGACAGTTCTTTCCAGGCTATTAATGCAAAAAAATATACCTCTGATTCATAGAGCCCCTGATCTGCAGATTGCTGGAAGTTAGAAGAACATGTCAGAGAAGTATCATGCATGCTTGTCCTGTTTTTATGCTCTTTCTTACCTGCCGTCGGTGTCAAGAGTCAGACAAGTATGTTGAATCAAGATTTTTGGGGAGTCAGTGTGGCAGTTCTACTGTTAGATTCAGTATTTTCAACTGGTAATGAACTGGCAGAACAAAAAAGTGAAAAAAGCAGATTTAGTTTAGTCTTTTTTTTAATAATCATAGATGTACTGTCGTAGTGGTGAAATAGCTTTTTTTCTGGTGTTCCTGTCCCAGCTTATAGTAGAAACTATGTATTTTCTAGTGGATCTTCACATGTGGTGTTTTCTGAACGTTGTCTTATCATAGAAAAACCCTATGAACATAAGAGTGTCAGCTAACATGGGAGAATGAGGTGAAAGATATGCAATCTGAACCTAAAGGGGGTGTAGTTATATCCACCTGCAACTGTTTGTATTGACATCGTGTATTCAGAGCTGGATGCAAAATAAGCTAGACAAGGTTAAAGCATTGCAGTGTAGGATTCCTAAGGCAGGGTATTTACAGCACCTGGGTTTAGTTGCACTGGTACGGAGATGGTGTTTGGAAATAAAGATTATTTCACTTTGCAAATATAAGAAATAACCTGTAACACCACCCTGTTTTAGTTACAGCCTCTGTCTAAACTTGTTAACAGTTAAAACAGCAAACATCTGGAAGTGAAGATAATTGACAGATATCTTCTGCTATAGCTTTGCATCTGTCCATTCATTTATATATTTGACAACTTGTTTTGTATGTTGATGGTGTTAGTTATGTCCACATCCACTTAATTCACATCATCCAGCTGACATCAAGTTGATAAATTCTGCAAGGGAAGGTAAAAAATGTAGCTTTCAGTACTTGTAACTTTTTTTCCACAAAGTGGGAAAACCCAAAAAACAACATTTTGTCCTCTTGCTTTTGTGAAGAAGGTATTTGCTATCTAGGAGTATTTCTAGAACTAGTTCTGGAACTGTGGAGTTATGTTGATTCTTTTAAGTTTCACCATGTTGTTAGTGAAAGATGTAAATAAGAGTTCAGAGATCCAATCTGATTCTTTTAAGAAAATCTTTATTCCATTGCCTGTTGGTGATGATAGAGAAAAAAAAAAAGTATCTAAGAAAGTTTTGTGGCTTGTCTATGCATGAAAGTTTTAATCTGCCTTGCCTCTATAATGCTATGTACAGTATCACTCACTGTGAGCAAGTGAGAAGGAATGTTTGTTTACAATGCATAAGGTTGCCAACTTCAATTTATACTTCCCTGTTTAAGCAAGGTTAAAGACTTGTGAGAGAAGATGTAATAGAGTGGAGGAAACAGAATTAATAGGGAGGTTATTCTTTTGCTTTTCATAGTATTGTTAACTCTCATATTTCACATTTTTTTGTTATTTCTTAATATCCTAAGTCCTTTGTTCAAATATGAATACATGAGAAATCTCTTCTTTTGTAAAGTAAGGATTAGTTATCATTCCAAAGGACAGCTTGAAAACATGACCTGTCTTCCCCTGAGGTGAAGATAACAAGGAAAACTGTTCTGATAGGAAATGATGTATTATATATGAGAAAAATTGTAACTATAGTTTAACTTTGTTGTGACTAATACCAGAGTTTTAAAGGATTCTAGTAGATCCTAAAAGATCTGTTTTTCTAAATGCAGTTTACTTGAGCTATGAATGTCTATAAAATATAAAAAAAGAAATTGGTTAGTTCATTGAACATACAGCTCTCTCTCTTTATAGTACAGAAAGTTTTCTTGAATGAGTGGCTAGTTAGAAGGTCAATCTTACAATATTATGTCTCTCTTATTCGTCTTTTTGCACCAAGGAGTCACATGAAATGCCAGAAAGGGAGAATGAATTTCATGAAAAGCACAAGAATGCAACTAAATTTAAAACCAGATGTTCATACAGGATCTTGAAGAGTTGCCTAAAAATCAGTATTGCAGTATCTATGAGTATTCATTTTATCCTGGCACAGTGGATTTATTTCTGCAATTCCAATCAAAAAATTATTCCCACTGAATGCTGTGTTTCATGATACAGATGGTGGATACCTCATTATTTATCTAAGCAAATACCTCTTGTTTCATTAAACCATTGAATTTTGAAGGACATGCCTTATTACTTTAAAAATCATATTATCAGATTGGTGCAAAAGTAATTACAGTTCCGGACCATGAATTTTAAATCATTATAGCTAGGCTTTATTAATCAAAATAGGAACCATTACAATGAACACATTTTTGCGAACAAGAAATAAGTTTGTTTATTCCTGTAGTGTAAACATCTGTGCTTCAGGATTTGATGAGCTCTCAGAAAGCATTTTCTGCATCCTGCTGGTCGTGAAAGTGTTTTCCCTGCAAAAAGCTGTCAAGATGCTTCAAGCAGTGGTGGTTGGTTGGCAAGAGATCAGGTGATATAGCAGATGAGGCAAAACTTCATAGCCCAATTAATTCAACTTTGGAAGCGTTGGTTGTGTGACATGTGGTTGAGCATTCTCTTTGAGAAGAATTGGACCCTTTCTGTTGACCAATGCCAGCTGCAGACGTTGCAGTCTTCGGTGCATCTCACAGAATCACAGAATCAAGTGGGTTGGAAAAGACCTCAGAGATCATCAAGTCCAACCCTTGGTCCAACTCCAGTCCATTTACTAGATCATGGCACTAAGTGCCATGTCCAATCTCAGTTTAAAATCCTCCAGGGACAGTGAGTCCACCACTTCCCTGGGCAGGCCATTCCAATGCCTGACCACTCTCTCTGGAAAGAATTTCTTTCTAATATCCAGCCTAAATTTCCCCTGGCAGAGTTTAAGCCCATGCCCCCCTGTCCTATTGCTAACTGCCTGGGAGAAGAGACCAGTCCCCACCTGGCTATAACTTCCCTTCAGGTAGTTATAGAGAGTGATGAGGTCACCTCTAAGCCTCCTCTTCTCTAGACTAAACAACCCCAGCTCCCTCAGCCTCTCCCCATAGGTCTTGTGTTCAAGTCCCTTCACCAGTCTTGTTGCTCTTCTCTGAGCCCGCTCCAGCACTTCAATGTCTTTCCTGAACTGAGGGGCCCAGAACTGAACACAATACTCCAGGTGTGGCCTCACCAATGCAGAGTACAGGGGAAGGATCACTTCCGTTGTCCTGCTGACCACGCTATTTTTGATACAGGACAGGATACCATTGGCCTTCTTGGCCACCTGGGCACACTGCACTGTTGGCTCATGTTGAGCTGCCTGTCAATTAGTACCCCCAGGTCCCTTTCTACCTGATTGCTCTCCAGCCACTCTGTGCCCAGCCTGTAGCACTGCAGGGGGTTGTTGTGACCAAAGTGCAGCACCCGGCACTTGGCCTTATTGAACTTCATCCCATTGGAATCAGCCCATTTTTCCAGTCTATCCAGATCCCTTGGCAGAGCCCTCTTGCCTTCCAGCAGGTTGACACTCACTCCCAACTTGGTGTCATCAGCAAATTTGCTGATGATGGTCTCAATCCCCTCATCTAAATCATCAATAAAGATGTTAAACAGGACTGGACCCAACACTGACCCCTGGGGGACACCACTAGTGACTGGCCACCAGCTAGATGCAGCCCCATTCACCAGCACTCTCTGGGCCCGGCCCTCCAGCCAGTTCTTAACCCAGCAGAGAGTGTACTTGTCCAAGCCATGGGCTACCAGCTTTTGCAGGAGTATATTATGGGAGACAGTGTCAAAGGCTTTGCTGAAGTCTAGATAGACCACGTCTACAGCTTTCCCCTCATCCACCAGGTGGGTCACCTGATCATAAAAGGAGATCAGGTTGGTCAGACAGGACCTGCCCCTCCTAAACCCATGCTGGCTGGGTCTGATCCCTTGTCCATCCTGAAGGTTCTGTGTGTGATTGCATTCAGGATGATCTGCTCCATAACCCTGTCAGACACCAAGGTCAGGCTGACAGGCCTGTAGTTGCCAGGGTCAGCTTTGCAGCCCTTTTTGTGGATTGGGGTAACATTTGCCAATTTCCAATCATATGGGACCTCCCCAGTGAGCCAGGACTGTTGGAAGATGAAGGAGAGCGGCTTGGCGAGCTCTTCTGCTAGCTCCCTCATCACCCTAGGATGGATCCCGTCTGGTCCCATAGACTTGTGAGGATCCAGATGGCTCAGTAAGTCACCAACTATTTCCTCCTGGAATACAAGGGGGCTACTTGGCTTCCTATCTCTGTTAAGCACCTCCAGAGGCCAGTTGTCCTGAGGGCCACCTGTCTTGCTGGTAAAAACTGAGGCAAAGTAGGTATTAGTACCTCAGCTCTCTCCTCATCTTTGTTAACTATATTTTCCTCAAAGTCCAACAGAGAATGGAGGTTTTCCTTGCCCCTCCTTTTGTTATTAACATATTTAAAGAAGGACTTTTTATTATCCCTAACAGAATTGGCCAAATTAACTTTAAATTGCACTTTTGTTTCCATGATTTTTTTTCTGCACGATCTAGCTGTTTTCATAAATTCTTCATTAGAAGCCAGCCCTTTTTTCCACAGTCAGTAAACTCTCTTTTTATTTCTGATTTCCTTCAGAATCTCCCTGTTCAGCCAAGCCGGTTGTCTTCCCCGGCAGCTAGCCTTTTGGCACACTGGTATAGGCTGTTCCTGTGCACTCAAAACCTCCCGCTTGAAGCATGTCCAACCCTCCTGGGCCCCCTTGTTTTTAAGAATTGTTTCCCAGGGTATGCTCTGAATAGGCAAAAATCTGCCCTCCGGAAGTCCATTGTAGAGGTTTTATTAATGGCTCTTCTTGCATCTCTGAGTATTGAAAATTCTATTATTTCATGGTCGCTATGCTCCAGGCATCCTCCAACCACTACATCTCCCACCAGCCCTTCTCTGTTTGTAAACAGTAGGTCTAGCGGGGCCTTACCCCTGGTAGCCTCATTTACCAGCTGATGAAGGAAATTGTCCTCTATACACTCTAGGAACTTCCTAGACTGCCTCTTCTGTGCAGTATTGAGCTCCCAGCAGATATCCGGCAGGTTAAAGTCACCCACAAGAACAAGGACTGTCGATTTTGAGACATCTGCCAGCTGCTTGTAGAATAATTAATCTCCTTCATCATCCTGGTTGGGCGGTCTATAACAGACACCCACAAGAATGTCAGTCTTGTTGGACTTCCCCCTGATTCTGGTCCACAGACACTCAACTGTGTCACTGCTGACCTCATGTTTAACAGTCAAGAGACTCTCTAACATATAAAGCCACCCCTCCACCTCTCTTACCCTGCCTGTCTTTTCTGAAGAGCTTGTAGCCACACATAGCAGCACTCCAGTCATATTAGTCATCCCACCATGTTTCTGTGATGGCAACTATGTCATAGCTTTCCTGCTGCATGATGGCTTCCAGGTCCTCTTGTTTGTTGCCCATACTGCGTGCATTAGTGTACATGCACTTCAAGTGGGCTGCTGATTTCACTCTTAATTCAGGCTTTCCATCCTTAGGCTAATCTTTGGAGAGCCCAGTTTCAATTCCTTCCCCCTTCAAACCTAGTTTAAAGCCCTCCTGATCAGCCCCGCCAACTTACGGGCTATAGTCCACTTGCTCTTCCTAGAAGGATGAAGCCCAGGTAGCATGGAGTTTGCCCCATGGTCAAAAAAAACAAAATTTTTATGCTGACACCAATCCTTTAGCCACCTGTTAATGAGATGGGCTTTTCTACTCCTCTCTTTATTTAGCTCCTCATCTACCCCAGATAGCACAGGAACTGAGGCAAATATCACCTCTGCTCCTGTCCCATGAACTGACCGACCCAGTGCTTTAAAGTCTTTAATTGTCTTGGTACTTCTTCTATTCATGTCCTCACTGCCAGCTTGGACTACTAACAGGGGATAATAGTCTGAGGGCTGAATTATCTCAGGAAGTCTTCTATTAATGTTCCTCACCCAGGCCCCAGGAAGGCAGCAGACCTCCCTGTGGGATGGCTCTGGGCAACATATAGGGCCCTCTGTTCCCCTCAGAAGGGAGTCGCTGACTACGACCGCCCTTCTTTGTTTTTTTCTTATAGCTGCAGTTGTAGTCCTTTTTGTAGATGAGGTCCATCCAGGAGACTCTCCAGGCAGATCTTCTTGGCTGTTCTCTGCCTGATTTTCTGGGTCCAGGGCCTCGTATCTATTTGTTAAGGGCACCAAGGGTGGTGATGGGGTTCGAGAGAGGGTTCTTTTACCTCTCCGATCAGGGTCCTGTCTCCATTCCACCCCATCAATTAGGTCTGCTCTATCTGCCTTATGGCAGGAGGGACAGGGCTTCGCCATTTCCTGTTGCACACCCTTAGGAGTCATGCTTCTCAGATGGAATGGTTTCACCAGGATTCAGAAAGCTGTAGTCAATCAGATCAGCAGCAAACCACCAAGCAGTGACCATGACCTTATTTTAGTGCAAGTTTGGCTTTGGAAAGTGCTTTGGAGGTTCTGCTCAGTCCAGCCACTGAGCTGGTCATCACCAGTTGTCATATAAAGTCCACTTTTCATTGCACATCACAATCTGAACAAGAAATGGTTCTTTATTGTTCTGTGAAAGAAGAGAAGACAACACTTCAAAACAGTGATTCATTTGATTTTCAGTCAGCTCATGAGGCACCCAGTTATCAGGCTTTTTCACCTTGCCAATTTCCTTCAAATGCCAAACAACCATAGAATGGTCAACGTTGAGTTCTTTGACAACTTCTTGTGTAGTTGCAGTATCAGCTTCAGTATCAGTAGTTGCAGAGGATCAGCTTCGATGATTGCTCTCAGTAGGTCATTGTCAACTTCCAATGGCCAGACACTACACTCCTCATCCTCAAGGCTCTTGACTCCTTTGTGGAACTTCTTGAACCACCACCACCACCGCACTGTAGGTTTGTTAGCAGTTCCTGGGCCAAAGGCATTGTTGATGTTGCAAGTTGTCTCCACTGCTTCACAACTCATTTTGAATTCAAATAAGAAAATCACTCTAATTTGCTTTTTATCTAACATCATTTCCATAGCCTAAAATAAAGTAAACAGCAAGTTATACGTCATTAACAAAAAGAAAAAAAAAGCACATTAAAATCATGTATAACATAACCACATTTATTTAAGAATGTATTCCAGTATCAAACAGCAAATTTCAACAATGCAAGAACTGCAATTACTTTTGCACCAACTTAATAGCTGAATTGTACTTAGAATAATGCAAATACAAAGTAGAGACCAAGTAATGGCATTGTCTTCAAGTAATTTCAAAACTGTTAGTGAAAGAGTAATAAATACATTTTGGATTGGTTCTTCAATCCATGCTTTACAAAAACCAAAGTGATAATAACCATGATATAAACTATAAACCAGTAATGACAGTAGTAATTGATAGAAAAAATATGCCATCATTTTAACTTGCATTACTAGATAATGTTTTTCAGTAATTACATGTTAATTTCATTGGCATTTATTGTTTGAATTTGAAATTCATGACAATGATTTCTGAATTCTGTCCTGCAGAACCACATTTCTTGATGCTCTAACTTGTCTTTTCATTGAAAAAACTGGCTACCTTAGAAAAACTTGGAGTTGACAGTGCTTGGTCCTGCAGTTTTGGTAACCATGAAATACAGAATTTGTGGCAGGGAATCCTGAGTTATTTTCACTCTCTCCTTTTCAAAGGAAATGTTTTATCATTGTTGGTTTTGGTTTGGGATTTTTCTCATCATTTGCTAAAATGAAATTAGCCTTTTTATGAAAAGGGGGATGAGAAGACAGAAATACTTTCCCAGTAGTTTAAGAAATGTTGCTTCTTATATTTTCAAGGAAGCTATAAAAGTAGAAGAATCACAGGACATCTTTTCAGTGATTGCTTTGCTGAAGGACTGAATTTAGACCTGCCTTATCTGTGTTAATACCTTTTTTCTCAGGTTGTCTTATGTCTGTCTTTTTTTTTTTTTCCTTTTTTTCCCCTCTTTACTAAAGCCTCTTCCCTTTCTCCCTGGTCCGCTTTCAGCTTTGACCAAATCTATGTGACTGGTTTCTAGTCTGGTTTTGGAGGATTTCTTTGCAGCACACAGTACAGCTTCTTAGTTGCCTCCATGTGATTGCAATGGACTATAACTAAGAATTTGCATTAATAAAACCACCATCACTTAGATAAAGCCTAGTTTGCTGTTTTGTTTTATCTCTAAAGATAAGAGGCACAATTATTTTATTGGAAACATAATTTTCAACTGACAAACTTACCACACCACTGTAACATAACCAAACAAACTAAAAAAAGGCATAAGCACACTTCGTCTTCTCTTGAGTACTCTTGAATTACTTTTCAATATTCACAGATGTTAGTGTCATGCACACATTACTTTAACAATGTATTTGTCAGAACAGTAAACTCTCTTTTGTTTCTGGTTTTACAGGCAAATCGTACCTGCCCAATTTGTAGAGCTGATGCTTCAGAAGTACATCGTGATTCAGAATGACCAGTCTAAGAGCACAAATCTGGTTTGGGTGTTCCTGATCACATGTATATATGAACTATCTGTTGAACATACCACGTGGCTTCCAGCCTACCCTTTACACAAAAGGGTCAATGGACCTTAGTTTGCACTGTGTGACTTAATCAATTATAAAACTTATAACTAGTCTTCACAGTTACAGGATTGTTATACTAACAGTGTGATTGGAACTCCAAAGATATTCATTATATATATATATTTTTTTTAGCTTCATTTTGTGTGTGCACTAACATTCCCTGGGTTTTGTGTGATCATTCTGGGTGTTGCTGCAAGATTACTGTGGACATGGTCTTTTAGCATGTGCTTTTATATAAAAGAAAAAAAAAAGTGGTAGCTCCAAACAAAATAGCAATCTACGTTATGTAGAGCCTTCAGATACTGTGAGTGGGGATGAATGGTGTGATTGTTTGCTTGCGAGAGGATGCATGAAGTTTGCTTGTGACTGAGTGGGCATGTGTGTTTGAGAACCTATATACCAGCATGTACTGAGAATGTATGAGTGTAGTAATAATTATGCTGCAATGTATAATCTTGTGTGTTATTTAAACAGTACTAGTACTGTACACTGGTTCCTTTCCTTGTGTTTGCAGTTGCGCACTGAATGGGATGGGTGCATCAATTGCAGATGTTTAGTATTTCCTCCCCAATGTACTTAACAGGTGTAAAGACCTTCCTACCTGTTACTCAAACAGCTGTTATGCTTCCCCTTCATTGGAGGCTTTAAATGTGTACCACTAAAGAGTGCATTGATTGTTGATATGTGAGTAACTTCGGGGTTTTAGCATATGTTATATCAATGTAAAGTTGCAATATCACACAAATCATTTTGCAATATTATAATTTTCAATTGCTAATATGAATATCAATGTTCTTCTGTTCTCCTTCTTAATTTTTCTAGCTGGGTTTGCCAGTTATGTGGTTCTTCCACAAAAGGAAGCAGAAAGGACACTGAGGGTCTTGTGCAACAGCTCTTCACTTTTGGCCGTTATACTTGCTAAGGACATAATCTTTTAGCTTATAAACGTTGGCTTTAATCACATACATTCTTTGTCATTTACAAGGGAGTTTGTATACAACTAAAACAACTTGTAAAATTACAATTTTATTCTTGCAACTTCATGAATAAAATAAAACTTTTAGCATTTTCTCAGAGAGGTAGAACTTCTGATTTTTTTCATTGTGTCACAAGAGAAGGTTGCTTTTGGTTACAAACTACAGAATTCAGTTGACCTGATGTTGCTGCTTGCCCTCCCTTATTTCATGGTGAGTGTAAACGGAGAAGTAACTCCCTCATTTTTTGCAGTTAAGTTTCCAGTGTGTTCCACTATAGCAGAAAATTGAACACCTTCCAGAACACTGCTGTGAAATAGGTGGTGATAACATTTATTCAAGTGCTCTGAATAATGTTAAAAAAAAATAATCTTCATTTATAACATTCAGACTGTTAACATCTTTGATATGGCTTAGCAACATTTTTAGGTCTGCATATACCATAGTTATTCAAAGGATGCACTTTTTGCAATAAAATTCTTCTCCTAAGTTCAGTGTCATTACTTTGGTTGCAGCAGCACAAGTGGCACAGTTAGCAATATTGCTGCAACTTGCTGCCAGTCTCAGCTTTAAGTTTATTCTTTATAATTTCTGATGCTTTTGTATGCTGCTGTGCTTTAGTATCAGTTACAAGTTCAAACAGTGTTAGATGTTCTTCATGCTGATTTCCCTCTTTGAAGATTCCACAGACCAGAAACAGCTCTTGGTGCAGATAAAGTAAAAGCACAATTTTACCCTATTTCGGATGCTCTTCCCTCTGTTTGGTTATGCAAGTAGTTCTCAAAAACAGTGAGTCTTTCTATATCTATCCATACTTAAGAATACTAAATAAATGAAAACACTGTTACATCAACATGAAAATATTTGAATTTCTCCTCTTTTCCAGTGGAGTTAAACCTAGCAGGTTAAATCATATGTAATAAAATTTATTTTTTTAACAAATAAAATAACGTTGTTTAAAAAGCATATGTCACATATGTCTTAGAAAACTTAGGCTCTTTTATAGAACTTCAAAAGAAAAAATTCTGTGTGTACAGAATTAAAGTTAACTAACATTACTGTGCTCAGTATTTGGTTTCAAGCGTGGAACAAGGATACTTTTTCTAGGCGAGACACAAACAAACAAGACACACTCTTCTGAAGCCAAGGGAAAGTAGTGCTCTTTTTGAAATTGGAGAAGTCTTGATGTGTATTGTCCCTTTTTCCCTGGTGAAACTCTGTGAGGCAGTAGGAGTTCTAGGAGATGGAGAGTCTAAGTTAGTAAAATCCTGAAATTAATTTTCGCACTCTTATGGCTCATCTCTTCTGTAAACGTTCTTCCGTTTGCATGGGACTCTTGCAGATACATGTGGACCTGTTTCGTGTGGTTGGTGTGTATAAACAGCATATGCATACATTCTGAATCAACTCAGACAAGCTAAAACAAAGTCCTCTCTGTTGTAGCTGTTAAGGAAGGGGGATTCATGTTCAGCTCTTAACTGCCATGTGTTACACACATTTGTGTGTAATTCCACAGCCTGCCATGCTGCCTGGCAGCACCTGAATTCAGCCTTTCTGCCATCACCAGGCTCCTCCTTATCAAAAAAAAAAAAAAAAAAGAAGGGAATGCTGTGGGTTTTTTTAATTAAATTGTAAATTTAATTTGACATTTTAGTGGATAGCAAGGCCTACAGATAATTCCAGTGTATCACTTTATGGCTTTCTTTAAAAAAAAAAAAAAAAAGTTAAAGCCTTTTGTTGTATGGTATTTTGTGCAGGCTCTTGAATGTGATTTCAAAGCTGTTAACACATTGTATAATACTTGGGATGAGATTGTATTAATTTGGATTGTAGAAAACACATTTTTGACTGAGATATCTTTGAGCCTTGGTAAAGGCTGTGGGTTTTTTCTTTGGTACATTGTTACCTCATTTTGCTACTTGTGTTTCAGATTTGCTAATGATTATGAAAGCTTATGGGTTTTGTTGGAATCATATTTTGTCGAGTGTTTTCTTTTAAATTTACTCCATTGTATCATTTAACATGTAGGGGGTTTTGTATTCTAAATACCTGTAACCAAATCATTTGAAGGCTTGATAAATTTTTAACAAAATTTGTACTTTTTTTATGAGAGTTACTAGTAATGCTATACTAGGTAGTGCAATGAATTTTTATTTTTAATCCCTGTGCCTAGTTTTGGAGTTGAAAGAGTTGTTCCATAATAAATGTATGATGTACACTTACACTATTTTGTCCTGTTCTTTCTCTTAGAAAAAGGCGCGTTGTTTCCTTTTGTTACTCTGAATATTTCTGTGCATGTTCATACAACCTTAGCTATTGACAATAGATGCTTGTTTTATAGGAGGAAGTTTTACTCCCTTAATTGTAGTGCATGACTGGCTTGTTTTAATCTAGTTTGAAAGATCATAACAAAATCATATTAAATGTTGTCATATTTTTGAACGTGTAAAATAGCTATAATTCATAGAACTCGAAGTCTTGCATAAAAGTTCAGCATTCTAAAGATGTTAGTCGAAAGAAAATAAGCAGGGGTGGAGGTGTACCTTTGACGTAATATTTGCCGTGTGTCAGCTGAAGATGTGTTACACTTTGCAGTGCCCCAACAGTGGTAAAAATGCATCCTGAGTTAAGGATGAAACTGAATGAAAAGGAGTTTGATTAGCCAGGGTCACATAAGTGGCTGATGGTAGAAAGAAAAATAAAGAGTTATGTTTGGTTTTGTTTTTAATTAGGTGATGTAAACTAAGTTAACAGAGGTAATTATTTAAAAGGTTTCCTTTTACACAGGGCATTTAGTAGCTTTGTTAATAGCAGCTGTTCTTGGTACTCAAACATATTTGAAGATCCATTGGTGCTTTGAGAATCCTTATGCAAAGATTCATATACATGTGGATTTATAATCCTGGATAACAACTAGTTTGCCCTTTTTCATACAGCAGATTTTAATTATTAGTTATACTGTTGAAAATGGACAATGCTGCCAGTAGTACTTGTGAAGCTAAAGGTACTGGGTGGCTGAGCTTCAGTGATAAGGAAACGTGGAAGTTCTTGTGACAGGCCTGTTACCAGCAAGCTCCTGAGAGTAGAGTGGGCCTTCCTGGCAAAGATCATAGAATATCTCAAGCTGGAAGGGACCCACAAGTATCATGGAGTCCAACTGCCTGCTTCTCAGAGGACTACCTGAAACTAAACCATATGACTTAGAGCATCGTCCAGGTGCTCCTTGAACTCTTGACAGTCTTGGTGCCATGACCATTTTGCTGGGGAGCTTGTTCTCGTCACTCTCTCAGTGAAGAACGTTTTCCTGATGTCCAGTCTGAACTTCCTCTGATTTAGCTTCATTCCATTTCTTCCTGTCCTGTTGCTGGTCACCAGAGAGAGGAGATCAGCACCTCACCCATCTGCTGCCCCTCATGAGGAAGTTGTAAACTGCTATGAGGTCCCTCTTGAGCCTTCTCTGAGCTGAACAAACTAAGTGACTTTCATCTTGCTCCCCATCCCTGTCTGTCCTTTTCTCCTGTCTTACTTTCAACTACTGGCCACAACTGTATCTTCTCCATCTTGTGCATTTGCTTTAACACTCCTTCTCCTACAGCTCGTGCCATGGTGACCTTCAGCTGCAACATGCAACCATGTGACCTTCAACTGTGGCATCTTCTTGCATCAGATTAATGTTTTTCATCCCCACAGTGCTTATCAGCTGGTTTAGGAATGACAGAATGCTTAAGAGAAATGTAATTATTTATTCCTTATTTAGTGTATGTAATATGTATGTTAAATATGGCCTTGGCTTTTCAGGGGCAGTGGCATTGCTATAGTTTTTGTCCAGTTCTAGCCTTTACTAAGCTTGGTAAGTTTAGATTGCTTTATTTACAGCATATGGATATTCCCTTGTCAATTACTGCTTTCACAAAGTTCTGTGCTTTTTCAAACGTGCAAATAGAACGTAAGTCATCAGTTCAAAAATGTTTGTTCTGCCTAACACAGTCTTGTGTGCTCGCTTTTGCAGTGGATTACACTGTGCCATTTACACTGGCTGTTCTCACAGTGCCGTTTTCCTTTCTGAAAGAACTCACGTACCACCAGGTTTCTGGTACTTAGAACCAAAATTAGCAGATTTTCATTTTGAAACGAACAGCTGATGGACAACTTGGAGAAGTAACACACCATCCTGGTACACTTAAAGAGCGTAAGTGAACAGCTGTGCAGATGCCCAAGTGGGACAGCAGAGGCTGATGGTATTAAATGTTGTGTGTCAGATAAGCAGTGTTAACCTATTATATCTGTTTGCACGTTGTGTTGACTTACTAGCATATAAAACTTTCCTCCAAGCTTCTAGTTATCGTAGTTTTTTTCAGGTTTACTACCAGCCAAAGATAGCCTCATGGTAGCTCGTTTTGCTGTAGGAATTTGAACAGGTATTTCAGATACTGTGGTGGAAGAAGATACCATATTTGATAGACATGGTGAACCTTCTAACTGCAGCATGAGTTACATGAAAGATTTGTGATTACCCTGTTCACCAAGCCCAGTAAGGCTTCTGCTGGGAGGTCTGGCAGAGAGAGCAGGAACAAGTATAGGATTTTTTCAGTAATGTTTCCAACATTGCCTCCGTTTCTTGCAGCCATTCCCGTACCTCACCCTTTTTTCTTCTCACGCTTATATGTGATACATTAATAGTTTGCACACACACATCCCAGCAACTTCCCCACTGGTATATTCAGCTGTATTTATACTTTTATTATATTAATACAATAATATCATAGGCAACTATAACTGTGCTTCAGCTAGCGTTAGTAACTTTGAAGCAGATTTCTCAAACCACTGATTTTGTATTTTGCATAATTACTCTGCCTTTTTACTAGAAATTATAAATAAAAAATCTTTCATAAGTGATGATGCTGTAGCAGAAAATAAGCAGTAAGCCTCAAATAGAAGCACTCACCACTGTCAATCCATCCTGGAATCATAATAATGTCTGCTGGTGTGGCCCTGAGAAAGCAGTATTGGGTCAGCAGTATTACCCAACTGGTTTGTCTGTACAATTTGGTAAATTATTTTTTATGTGATAACGCTGCTATTTGAATTGTTTTGCTAGAATGGCACCAAACAAAACAGAATGATATTGTATATATGTGTTGCTTTTACCTATGTTACTGCTGCTCATATGTGCAAGCAGCTGGTGTGTTTTTGGGAAGCACAGTTTTGAGTATATACTCCTTTCTTTGGCTTAAAGCACCCACATCAAGAATTTGACAACACCTTACACCTCAGATGATGGGTAAATGGTACCTACTTACCTGCTAATATTTCTGGACTCTGCTTCCCAAAATCTGCTCTGTGGCTTGTTATCTACCACAGTCTAGTCAGAGATGTATAATGTGCCTTTTGGGTAGCAACTCCAGCAGCTGTACTTTGGCCTCTGGAATACAACCATCTGTTACTCAGGCAATTGCTCTGCAATTGGCAGTGTTGAGCAAGTATGCAAAGAACTGATAAAACAGTAGAATATCATGGATAAGCAAAGGGCAGAGGATACAGAGAACACCTGTTCTTCAGAAAAGCTGAGTTCCTAGTGAATGCAGGTGGATTTCAGTGCTAACTTTGCTGGGCTGTTCTAGAGCAGTGTTGTTGATGCAACAGATGCGTTAACACCCGGTGAAAAAACAAAGTAGAAAAAATAAAAAGTGAAATCAGAATTATGTCATAAATAGAGGTAGATGGGAAAAGATAATTCGGAAAAAAGTAACGATCTTCTTACTGTTAGTTACAGGGTTGTCTGTAGCAAACAGAACATGTTGCAGAAAGAATCTGTGGCTGAAGCCAAATAATAAGTGAAAAGGAAGAGAAAAACAAAGTCATACAAGATAGAGTGGGCATGTGAGATGCGTAGGTAACAATGCCAAAGGTACCCAAGGGTACTGAGGGAGCTGGCAGAGGTGCTTACCAAGGCTCTTTCAATTATTTATCAGCGGTCCTGGCCTAACCAGAGAGGTCCCAGATGACTGTAAGTTGGCAAATATGATACCCATCTACAAGAAGGGCCAGAAGGAGGATCTGGGGAATTACAGGTCTGTCAGTCTGACATTGGTGCCAGGAAAGTCATGGAATAGATCATCCTGAGTGCCATCACACAGCACATATAGGACAACCAAATGATCAGGCCAAATCAGCTTGGGTTTATGAAACGCTGGTCCTGTTTGACCAACCAGATCTCCTTCTGTGACAAGGTAACCTACTTAGGGAATGAGTGAAAGGCTGTGGATGTTGTGTACCGAGACTTTACTAAAGCCTTTCACACTGTTTTCCACAGCATGCTTCTGGAGAAAGTGGCAGCTCATAGCTTGGACAAGCACACTCTTTGGTGGGTAAAAAAATGGCTGGATGACTAGGTCACAGAATCACAGAATGTTCCAAAGAGCTGTGGTGAATGGAGTCAAATCCAGTTGGCAGCGAGTCAGGAGTGATGTTTCCCAGGGTTCAGTATTGGGGCCAGTTCTGTTTAATTTCTTTATCAATGATCTGGATGAGGAGATTGAGTGCACCTGTTTGCAGATGACACCAAGTTGTGTGGGAGTGTTTATCCGCTGGACAGTATGATGTTCAACAAGGCCAAGTGCTGGGTTCCGCACTTGGGTCACAGCAACCCCAGGCAGCGCTACAGGCTCGGGAAAGAATGGCTGGAAAGCTGCCTGGCAGAGAGGGATCTGGGGGTCTTGACTGACAGCTGGCTGAACAAGAGCCAGCAGTGTGGCCAGGTGGCCAAAAAGGCTAACAGCATCTCAGCTTGTATCAGGAATAGTGTGGCCAGCAGGACTAGGCCATCATCACCCTGTACTTGATGCTGGTGAGGTCCCACCTTGAATACTATGTTCAGTTTTGGGCCCCTCACTACTAGAACAATATTGAGGTGCTGGAGAGAGTTCAGAGGAGGGGCAACAAAGATGGTGAGGGGTCTGGAAAACAAGTCATATAAGCAGCAGCTGAGGGAACTGGGGCTGTTTAGCCCAGAGGAGGCTGAGGGAAGACTTTGTCGCTGTCTACAACTACCTGAAAGGACATTGTAGCATGGAGGGTGTTGGTCCCTTCCCAAGTAGCAAGAGATAGGACATGAGGAAATGGCCTCAAGTTGTGCCAGGGAAGGTTCAGATTCAATGGTAGGAAAAATTTCTTCATGGAACAAGTTGTGTAGCACTGGAAGTGGCTGTCCAGGGAAGTGGTTGAGTCACCACCATTGGAGAACAGCAACAAAGCTGGTGAGGGGTGTGGAGCACAAGTTTTATGAGGAACAGCTAAGGAAACTGGGGCTGTTTAGCCTGGAGAAAAGGAGGCTGAGGGAAGACCTTATTGCTGTCTGCAACTACTGGAAAGGAGGTTGTAGCATGGAGAGTGTTGGTCTCTTCTCCCATGTAGCAAGTGAAAAGACAAGAGGAAATGACCTCAAGTTCGCCAGAGGAAGTTTAAATTGAATGTTAGAGTGGGATATTTGGAGTGATGGTGTTTGTCATCTCAAGTAACTTTTATGCATGATGCTTTCCTGGAGACGGCTGAACACCTGCCTGTCGATGGGAAGTAATGAATTAATTCCTTGTTTTGCTTTGCTCGCATGAGTGGCTTTTGCTTTGTTTATTAAACTACCTTTATCTCAACACACAAGTGTTTTCACTTTTACCTTTCTGAATCTCTTCCCCCATCCCACCATGTGTGGAGTGAGTGAGCAGCTGTGTGAGGCTTAGTTACCAGCTGGAGAGTTGCATACAAAGTGCAGGGTCTCTCCTGCTCTTCTGGCGTCTCACAGCCACAGTGCAGCATTTTCGCACAGTGTTAGACAGTAATGTACTGGGGTGAAAGCACATCTGATTTTCGTGAACTACTTCAACACCTGACTGTCCACTAGTGTTTACACAAACATTTAAGTTTTATTATAACTCTCTAAACAAAAACACTAAAAAGCCCAGAGAGTCTAGCTCAATAAGATCATTTGCAAAGTCCCATGTAAAATGAGAAATAATGCCTTAGGTACCAAAAACCTGCAAATTTTAACACTGCAAGTCACAAGCCTCAATAATGTCTTTACAGACAAAGCAGTGATGTTTTTTGGCTAGGTAGACTAGAAAGTGGATGGAAAACTGCCTGGACTGCTATGCACTGAGTGCTGTCCTTAGATGTATGAAGTCCAGGTGGTATCTGGATACTGGTGCCATTCCTCAGAGACTGATGCTTGGCCCATTGTGCTTTAATATTCTTATCAATAACCATGGCAGTAGGATGGAATATGCCCTCAGCAACTTCGCTGTTATTACAAACCAGGACAGGGTGGAGCAAGTGATGAGGAATGGTAGTTGCAGGCAGGGTCACTCTTCTGAGGGACAGCGACGTGCTGCAGAAATGTACCAGCACAAAGACAGGCCTCTGGGCTTATCCAGCCCACAAAGTAATTCTGCAACAACTAAGGCTGGATACCAACAGGCTGGGGAACAACTTTGTCAAAAAAGGAACCAAGGTCCTGGGCTGATTATCTCCCGACAGTGTGGCACACACACTTCCTTGGACAAGACGCATGTTGATTCCATTAAGCAAACTCTCCCTAAGACAGTAATGGAGCTGAAACACAGCATGTCCAAAGAGATGTGGAAGACACTGGACTTGTTCAGCCTTCAGCAGAGACTCCGTACTGTCTACAACTCCCTTAGGGGAGCACATAGAGAAGATGAGGCCACAACTCTCCTTGGAGGGCACAGTGAAACAACATGGCACAAGTTGTAATGAGGAAAGTGTTTATTTGACCCTAGGAAAAGTTTTCACTGTGAGGATGGCCAGACACTGGAACACGGTCCCAAAGAGGTTGTGAAATCTGAATTTTTTACTCATTTTACAGCAGGCCCTGGTGTTTTTCTGCATGTGGAGGTGAGAGCAAATGATCTCCAGATATCCGTAAACATCCTTGTAATACCATAACTCTAGCATGAAGTCATAAAAAACCACTTCTGGATAAATTATTTCTATATCCATGATTATCTCAGCAGCTCTTTGACAGGCACGAAATTCTACCTGCTTTCAGTGGTACTGCTCTTGCTTCTCAACACTCCACATCCTCATGTATTAAGACATACAGTGATGACTGATGCTCAGACTTACCATCAAAATGCTTATTTTAAAATCTCTTCCTCTTTTTTCACCTGTTTTGTTGTTTTTCTGTTCAGTATTCTGGATTACTTTTGTTCACAGAAACAAGCAGATTACAAAAACCCTTCTGAATTTGTTTGACTGTTAGTGAAGAGTTTTGGCCAAAGAAAGGAAGTATGCAATCTCTGTAAGAGTGAGCATTTTATTTTGACTTCTATAAATGAGACATTACACAGGAAAAAAAAAATATAATTGAAAAACAGCAAAGGAATACCGTGAAGACAAATTGTTCCTTTTTTGCATCAGATTAAGTGCTTTGCTCAGCTATAAAATTGAGGGCATTCCTCATTGACGCATCCAAAATTCCACAGAACAGTCCATTTTGCAGACCATGTACCAGACGGAGGCAGCTGCCTCTCCATTCAGCTCCCGCAGCACTGGTTCTGCCCCTCCCATGCACACCTGGAGTTGGGTGTAGTTCTTGCCAACATCTACTGCCGGGCACAGAGCGCTGAATCAGGGCATAACCCACCACTGTCACCGTGGGGCTCAGCATCGGACCCGCTCCGCTGCCCGCCCTCTCGGAAGAGCAAGTGGCACGACGAGGCCGTCAGCCACGGGCATCACTTCCCCTGCGCGCCCGCGGGCCGTACGCATCTCACTGCTCCGGGCGCAGCCACCACTTGCCTTTCGGAGCTCACCATCCCCGCCCGACTCACATCCGGCACCACAGCCACTATGAAGCAGGACAAACCGCGGGCCCTGGCCCCAAGGGCGCGGGTTTGTGGCGTCCATGCGGGGCGGCCACTGGAGTGGTTTTGCAAGGACTGCGTCTGCTGCGTCTGCGCCCTCTGCCCGACCCTGGGTCCGCACCGCGGACACAGCGTCCACCTGATGACCCACGCCGTCCGCCACAACCAGGTGAGCGCCGCAAACAGGCACCAGATGGTTTTCCCGAGGGATGCCTGGCCCAGTCCAGTCTGGCCCAGCCTGTGCCTCCTGCGGAGCCTTGGGCGTCCGGGGCTGCCGCACCTTGCTGCAGGTTTGCCGTGGCATGGACATTTTCTGCTAGACCAACTGCAGCAGAGTGGGGAGACGGGACTGGGGTATATCCAGGAGCTGGAGGGGGAGGCGGCACGAGACACAGAGCACAGATCTTCCTGATTTGTTTGTGTACCTTGCCGGTTTCTTCCTCACTTCTGGGACTTGTACAGTGGGGTTTTCTTTTGCCAGGGTGAAACGGTGGCAGCTGTATTAGTGATCTAGGCAAAGTATCTTCAGCCTTGCTTTGCTTGCCTTACAAGCAGCTTGAGGAGCTCAGGTTTTGTTGTCACATCAATTTTGTAGGCTGTACTGCCTAGCAGAACAAAGTTTCTTTGCTTTGACAAGATGACTTTGTAAATCCCACATGGACAGGGGTCAGTATGCTGTCACCGCACAGGGACATGTGCATGAGAGGGAGAGAGTTATCCAGTCACACTCCAAGCGCATATGTAACAGGAGTGTAAATCAAGGGTCAATGGGGAGGTGACATTGACTATCAGGTCACATGCAGCAGGACAGAGCATGTTCTCTATTAACTCCTTGGGGATGGGGTGTACAGGTGGTTGTGGGTTAACCTCTTTAGGCAGCTAAGCACAACACAGGTGCCTGCTTACTCCCTCTCACTTGCCCAGTGGGACAGGGGAAGAGGAAAGGAAGACTAAAACCAAGAAAGCTCAGGGGCTGAGATAAAAATAGTTTAATAAACAAAAGAGAAGTGGAAGAGGAGAGAAAGAGAACAACACAAGTGATGCGGAGGTAGTCACTCACCACCTTCCGTGTGTACACCGATGCCCAACCAGGTCCTGAACAAAAGATGTCCAGATGTTCAACCCACTGAAACCCCCTCCTCGCTGTTTTGTTGCTGAGCATGATGTTATATGGCATGGAATATCTCTTTGGTTAGTTTGGGTCATCTCTCTGCTTCTGTCCCCTCCTAACATTTTGTGCACTCACAGTGTAGTCACATCTAAAGCACATACAAACTGCTATGAGGAAAATTAACTCCATCCCAGCCACAGCCAGGGTTCTTCCCTAAGTTTTTTTATTCATCTCAGTCCATAGAGCTGTCCGTGGAGCAGTCCCAGGAGGCTTTGCAAGCTTGCCCAATACTTCCTGCTTGTGCTCTGTCTGTGTGCTGTGGTGCTAACTTTGGGAGGCTTTAAAATGTAGTAACACAGAAGTCTGATGTTCAGGAGCTTTTTTTTTTTTCATTCATTCTTTCTTTTTTTTTCCTTTTTTTTCTTTTTCTTTTTTTTTTTTTTTGCTTTCACAGTTTCGGAGAGCTTCCTCCCACTGCTTCTTTGGTATTTTGGAGCAGTGTTACAAGGAAGTTTCCTAATTCCCACAGATTGTGTACAGATGCACAAGTCACGCTAAATTTCTCTGGCACTTCATTGCACTTTATGTTAGAAAGCAGTGCAAGGGCAGAGGGGAGTATACTAGGCCACAAGCAAACAGCAGCACAAGAGAAGGACCATTGAAGAAGGCAGAGCAACTCAGAGCAATGTTCCTGCATGCTGGTGTGCAGCATCCAGCTCCTTTTGCCACTGGAAACTTAACTACAGTGTTTGCATTCCCTTCACTGGTACAGTGTGTAGATGCAGGTATTGTACTATGGCAACCTGATTTGAGCCAGAATAAAGTGCACAAAGTGACACGGCTCTGGAGCTAGCTTATCTGATATTTACTGAGAGGGTCTGTTATAATACTGGTGCAATGAGAGCATGGAACAGCATTGCTTGAATCTTTTATGGTACTAATGACAGAAATGCACCACCAAATGCACCAAGACTGTTCAACCTGCTGGACAGAAGACAGCCAATCTCAGAGGGCAGCAGGTGGGAAGTTGTGGGGCTAGACACAACAGAACATTAACTGTGCTGTGCTGCTCAGTGTATCTCAGGGCACACCACAGGTATCACAGATACTATGATTACCAGCCAAGATAATAATATTGCAGGCATTCAGACTACAGCATCAGTGTAGTCATAGTGGAGTATTTCTCATTACTATGTTGTACACTGGGAAGCAGCCTGAATATTCACTCCAGCTGATCCTCTGAATAGAAGTACTTGTGTAGCTGCCCTTCAGCTGCTTAATGCATGAGAATGTAGTCTTGAAATGCACAGTGCCATAGATTTAAATATTTTTTTTCACCATACGTTTCCCTATTCCTTATGAAGGTGGTATTAATTTGCACAACTCTCTGAATCTTACCAGTGAAACCGCCAGGAGCAGGTGAAACGTTGACATCCTTATGTTTCCTCACTAGTGCTTTAGTAAGCCTCATAAACTGAGTGCTTCAGTGACATACTCCCCTATATGGAAAGCAAGTTGGATAATGATTTCTGGTTTTTACAAATGTTGTTATGAAACAATATTGTATTTTGTTGCTGTGTAGGAACTGATGGCATTGTGTTTGAAGGATCTAGAAGAGAGAAAAGAGCAAGAAGCTGGTAACAGAAGAAGAATAGAGCAGGCTGTTAAAGATCTGAAGGTAAAGTGTGGTTTCCTTCTCCACTACATGGTCATTTTCCAAGGACAGACATTTTGCTTTCTCTGTAGCTATTCAAAGACCCAGGCATCTGCTGCTTCTCAGGAAAACAATGTATTCCTTGTATCTGTCAAAACATATTACCATCAAAGTGAGAGAAGAGGGAAGGAGTCTCCAAAGGCTTGGCCCTGACTCCCTGATCAGACAGACATCTCTGGAAGAACAACGTTGAAATTTTTGTGCAGAGGAATAGTAAATAGCCACAGCTATTCTGGCTTCACTTGCACTGAGCTGCATTATTGAATAGTCTGACTTCAGAGTTAAGTAAATGCAAGAACAGTTTTATTGATTCTGTCTTATAGAATGGAAATGTATGTGAAGCTCCACCTCATTTATAGAACATGAAATGGCTTTTGCCTCAAGGTGCATTTCTAAGCATCTCTGTTACAGAAATGTCAGTAAGAGTTGGAGGGAACTCTGTAGAGATTTGGGACATTGTGGTTTGATGTCAGTTTGTTTTGGAGGCTTTATTTTCCTAGCAGCTCTCTTCCCCTAGCTTCCTTTAAAGATGAGCAAAGTGTTGCTACCAAAGGACCAGGTCTGCTGCTTGTAGCAGTTAGTACCTGGTGCTGTTACATTCCAGCTGAAAACAGCTTTTTCTGCATAAATAATAGTCTTGGAATCTGCCCTCAAGCTTTTCCATCCAGCACATCAGCAGGTAAATCATGGCTGCACTCCCTTCACACCCCCTTCTCCAGAGATGAAGCAAATCAGTAAAATTCAACTGAGATGTAATGTTGAAAGCCAGGGAGAGACATTCGTGAACTGTTTATGGTCAGTTGAGTATGAGTGGGGGTATTCTGCTCCTTTATCCATAGATGCATGCCATTATGAGCAAAAGGCAGCTATCAGGCAAACTGGCTGAGCTACAATTACTACTTCAGGAAGAGGAAAGTCTGGCAAAAAACTTAATTGATGAAAAAACTCGGCAAGTCCTTGAAGCACATGATCAGCAGTTGCAGTCCTGTCAACAAAAGCTTACAGCCCTGGAGACATTCTCATGTAGAATCAGACAAATACAACAGCACAGTGATCCTGTTCAGTTGCTGGAGGTGGTAGTGTATGGTCTCCTTCTACCTCCTACACTCATAGTCCCTGGTAAATTGCTCTAGAGGTCTCCTTTGTAAATCCTTGTGTATGTAAGCAGCATCATTCTAACTGTTTTTTAATAATTTTGTTGGTATTTTGATGAACTAGTTTGGCTCCTGATTTTTGAGCTGTCAGTTGTTCCTGCTATTACATTGATTTCAGCTTTGTATAAAATTCATGTTAATTTTAAGTATATATGGAACAGAATTATGTTTGTCTCTTAATCTTGAAGACAAACAGTGTAGCAGTTCTTTCCTTGTGCAGGGTAATACGAAGGTCTGAGGAAAGGCAGCCATCTTGGGAAGCTTAGGAGGAAGGCTACATTGTTGCATTTATTTAATTGCAAGAGATCCTAGTCACACTCAGCAATAGCCATCATTTTACTGGAGGGGACAGTATTTTTCTTTTTGCCTGTAGATACATGTCTCCCTCCTAATGACCTTCACTTTCCTTGGGAAGGGTGTGTTGTCATGTGCTTATACCCTGACACAAGCCAAAGGATGCCATTCTTCATGAGAAGGCCTATGGTGTGTTTTTACATCCTTGAAACTTAGCAAACTTGCGAGTTTGCATTGTCATGAGTGATAAGGCCCTACCATTCTGCTGTGTGTGCTAGCAACATACCTCTACATGGGAAGCTGCTCTTCATGGTTTTGGAGAGACTTTATGTGGAAAAGGTTGGATTTTACTCTTTGGATTGCTTTAAAAACTTTGTGGTTTAATTTTGCCATTGTTAGCATTCTCACAAAGGGTCCTAGCCAAGTTAAGCTCATTCCCATCTTGGAGTGTCTTGGAAGGCCCTGTTTAAACCATGACTGCTGGGTTCTCAATCTGTGGGGTAGTCCTTTGCTCCACTATCAGGAGAAGCTAATGGGCAGGCTAATGAGCAGGCTAATAGGCAGACTGAGCACAGCAAGGTTTGCCCATTATGGCCTACATGTTTACCTCTAGTGATGGAGCCGTCCTTGCACTGCGGTGTGTGGGAGCTGGAAGAATCCATTAATGTCAGTGTCTTTACTAATTGGAGAATTTGACTTTCTGCTCTCAGCAGTACAAAGAAATTGAGAAGGAAATGTAGGAGACCAGGCATCTGTTAGAATGGTGGCATCCAACACCTTTCTCGTTTGAGCACATATTGAACCATTATAAACATTTCGTGACAATTCTTGAGTCCATTCTACAGAAACCACTAGAAGACCAGCTTAAAAAAGGTGCCTCGAGAAGTGCTGTGAATTTTGTTTTCTCCTGCTTTCCTTTTAAATAAAATGTGGTATGTAAGTAAGAGCAGGACTTTCTACCATGAGTAGAAACACGGGTTTCTCTTTCAACTCTGAAGATGGCCTTTTGTGCCTTAAAGTTTGTCTGATGCTTTTTTCTAGCTCTATCGGTTATTTCAATACAGCTTTCTTCTTTTTGCAAATCTTATTATGCTTATATCCCTAGACCATAACACCTACACAATGTAGCTGGTCTCTCCTTTCAGACACTGTTGGGTGTAAGTGCTGTGGCAGGACATCTGCCAGGCATAGAACATCATATACCTGTCAAATTCGGAAGCTTTTTCATATTGATGTACCTGGTGATCTTTCTCTCTCAGGCATTCTGAAAAAATATCTGGTTTTTGGTACTTTAAGGGTGGGTTAACATGATCTGCTTGGATCTCCTTTTAGCTTTGAGCCAATATTTTATTCTTAAGTGACCTTTGGCAGGATTAAGACAGAGAGTTTATTATTGGGGGACAGCCACAAAGCCAAATAAAGACGGGGGGGACCCTGCCACGGCAACACTGGTCATTCCGTTTCACCCAGATACCTTTTAATAATCCCTTTTCTAAGAGTTGCCACCAAGAACAGTATAGCAGGGTGCTGGGAAAATAGTCAGACGAGCTCTGAAAGGCAACTGCAGGATGTGTGGAGAGCTGCCAGACAATACTGTGCATGTGCTCTGTAGCCAGCATCTGCAGTTGTCTTCTGCTGCCTGACTTTGTTCTCATCTGATAGAGGGGTGCTTTTTGAAGAATGAGAGTTGCTTACTTGGGGTTGTGCTCGATTGTGTAATTCCTTGGCAAGAGTGGGATCCATCATCTCCCTGCTATCCAAAGAGCACGAAGTTCAAAAGCATACAGAGTGAGTAGTGTTTCCCCAGCAAAACTTATACAGTTTGTTCCATGGAGTTGGAAAATAGAATGTAACAGAATTAACTTCTCCAGGATTTTGGTGGATTTGACACTGAAGAGGCAAAACTCAAATACTCTGTCCAGCAAAATTGCCAATGGTGTTTTACCTTTAAAATCTTGACAGTATAGCCATGTTCTTCCACTGACAGACTCCCTAAACTGTCCCTTTTCATCTCTGCCCAGGTGTTTTCAGTAGCCTTAATGCCACTGCAAAGAAGGAGCCTGGACCAGTATTGAAAACCATGTCTCCTGTTGATCGATTTTTTTTCATAAAACATAAGTATAATTGAACAAAATTTAGAAGTACTTTGAACACTTATGGCTCAGTCACTGAGACAGTCAATTAATGTGTATTGCCACTGTCTTAAAACAGTATCTTAAAAGGGTTCTGATGTTTACGGTGTTTGCAAGGATCAAGTGCTTGGCGCTGCCTGAAAGTCATTATCCTTTTCCATACCTCGGGTTGGGAAATAAATTTTACTTTCTGACTGTGAAATTTTGATCCTTTGTTTTTATTCAGATCAAGACTTTTCTATTTTCCACATCATTGTGGTCTTTTGTTAATTACATGTCCATCATGTAATGTCTTAAAGGTCAATCTTTCCTCTGCTGTTGGTAGGAAAGATGTACAATGAATTGTTCCATCTCTCTTGTGGGAAGCTGATGGACATTTCCTGTGGTCTGCCGCAGATGAGGGCTGTAGCTGTTTCATTGAAAAAGGAATTTACTCACTCTGAAAAGCAGCTTTAGGATATTAATTATATTTATCATCTGGCATGTAAAGCATCTACACTTCGAAGTTTATCTAGACTAAGATTAAAATAATATTCAGTCAAAACCTGCTATGAACAGGGTGAAGTAGGAGTCAAGCAGTGTTTGTTGCAAGTATGCTGCTGTTCATTTCTCATCTGGATGTATCCTTATACTTTGTTTTCTTCATTAACATGAAAAGATAGATGTGCTCATTATTTGGAATAATTTTAAGTTTACGTTTTATCACCAGTACTCTAGGAAGTACTCTAATTCATAACAATGTATGTTCTTTTAGCGACCCAACTCTGACACCGTTTTTCTCAGGCTTGACAAAAAGAGTTAAGGGGATTATTTAAGGATGCCAGATCCCATTTTCAAAAGGAGTATCTTGGTTATTTCTAGAACATGAAATCAGAAAACACATGCTAACACAGTAAATTATTGAGATAGAGGATAAAATCAAAACTTTTGTGAGACATGCAGCAAATCAGTATTGAAGTTGTAGGACAGTGTCTTCAGAGAAAAATCTCTTAAAAATCTTCTAGCTTTTTGACCTACACTATGTGATTGTGTCATTTCAAACTTGTTTAATTTGATTATAGATTTTTTTTTTCCTGTCTTTGTGATTTCCAGTCTCACAACAGCTACTTTGTGGTGTAAGTATTCTAAGCTGCTGCTGAATAAGACGGTGGTTTCTAAGGTGTAGTTTCAGACTACGATTTTATTTTCTGAATGTCAAGTTAGGAGATGTGCTATAAATCCTCTGGGAGCTGGTAAGCTGTTCCTTTGCAATGTACATGATGCTGCTGCTCAGAGCTGTGGTGCTCTGAGGAAGAGCTGAGAAACAGACTCCTGGTGCATCTTCAAATGGGATTTAAGCAGAATGTGATTTCGCAACCTGAGTCCGCTAAGTGCTCTCTGAAACCCTTAGGCTGTAATCCCACCAGAAGCCTCCAATTATTCTGCATAAAGCAGAAGCTTGCACTGTTTGTTCCCTAACCTAGCTGTATTCTCATTTATGAGAATCTCATCTTCTCATTTATGAACCATGCATATAATGACATATATTTGTCTTTTGACCTGCTTTAAAGCCTGTACAACTTTAAAGCATGGGTGCATATGAATAGCATAGTGCTTCTCATTAAAAATGTCAGACTTTTCCTTTCAAAACTGCAGGTTCCAAGACATTGTCAGCTGTGGGATCCTTTTCAAGTTTTTTGTAACTTGGACTTCTTTTACGTGTCATGATAAATGTAATAAGTATGTTTATGGTTTTGACGGCAGATGCAAGATCACCAACCTGGGAATATGATAGCATTCGTCCAGGGCTGAAATTGTCTGATGACCGTCTTGTAGTAAGCTGTAACTGGAGGAGAATATTTTACCCTTGTTGTCCCCAGAGATTTGATAAATTATGGCAAGTGCTAAGAAGAGATGCATTCCTCTCTGGGAGCCACTACTGGGAAGTTGACCTACTTCATGATGGAGCAGGATGGTGGATTGGTGCAGCCTACCCTTCCATTGGTAGGAAAGGAGACTCTGAAGCCTGCCAACGGGGCTGGAATAGAGCATCTTTGTGCCTTAAGAAGTTTGATCTTGAATACTGGGCATTTCACAAGGGGGAGAGAATCCCTATTCTGATAGAAGATGATCCTGATTGCATTGGTATTTTTCTGGATTATGAAGCAGGAATCCTTTCATTCTACAGTGTTACTGATGGTATGGCTCATCTGCATACATTCCACTGCAAGTTCACAGAACCAGTTTACCCAGCCTTGAGGGAAGGGTCCATTGGAGTATGCAAACTAACATAGGCAATGAAGCAAAATGAAACCTACTATTTCATGCTTTTTCTTCTGAAAGCCTCTTTAGCAATGACCTACATTAATTAATCACTGTCATATGGAAGTTGTAACTGTGATGCTTTTAGAAGGTTAACAGCTAAATTCAAGAAAACCAACTATAATTTTTAATGTATATGCATATTTCAATGGGGGAAGGTGATCCAGCTTTTATAAATGGTGTCAATGTACCACCTTAAGTGCTATATATAAAATTTTTTGTACATCTTTCAACTTGCAAAAAGTCTGGTTTGAAGAAGCGTATTACAACTCAGATTTGAACCTGCATATTGCTGTCTTTTTTAATTAACTAACTCCCTCCCCTCATCTACCTGGAGAGGCTGCACTTGTGTATGGTATGGTAATAGGTATGGTAATAGTATGGTAATAGGTTTCACTTGGTTCAAGCTTCAAGTTCATACTTCCTTATTGTTACAGTTGACAATGCCAGATTTGGGTAATAAATGCACTAAGTTTATACGTATCATGTCAGAAAAATCATAGACTGGCACCGACTGTTGGAGAAGTCCCTTCAAGTAAAGCTATAGTAGCAGCCTATAGCCACACTTAATGGCCACTAGCTGGTCTTGTGACAGAAACTCTGAAATGTGCTTCTGGGTGGCCCTATCCTTCCCACAGAGTAGAAACACAAGAAACAATTGTGTACTACCCCCAACAGAAGATTAAACACTAGGAGGACCCACAGGTGCCATAAAAACACTAGGTCAGTGGGGCACTTCTGCTTAATTTATTTTTGTGTCCCATTTGCAAAGACTCTTTAACTGCAGCTGGATAAAGGTACGCTCACATAAAACTAGGAGAGACAGCCTGCAAGTTTCTGTATAGGGATTTTTTTTCCCCAATACAGTAAAGTCCCAGAAATTTTTGAAGCCTATGTTTACAGCAGCCTCCAGAACCAGGCCTGCTGGATTGAAGAACCACTGCTACTTAAAGCAGGTCAGGTAAATCTTGTGTTGTTCAATTACTAAAGGTCCTGGAATCATCACCAGTGCTGGCAAAGGCAAGGTCTGACCATAGGCTGAAACACAGAAATGACAGCTTGTTTTCTGAGATACATTTATTCTCAAATTTGAAATAAAAATGAACAAACAAACAATTGAGTAGTTTTTTAATGTAAGGCATCAATCAGAGCTCACATAACAGTCTAACACATGATCCAAAGACTCATTGCTTCCCAGTTTAAAGATACAAATACAGTTTCCTCAGAATTGCAGAAGGGTAAACATTTTGAAAGTAAACAGCTCACAGGTACAGAACACCACCACCAAATTCAAGATACTTCACCAACTCATGACCAAGAGGTATCAAGTTCCAAATAACCATCACTAATAAATTATTCCACCACAGAAAAATGCACATGAATTATACAAGAGCAGTTCTGTGCCAATGAAGTTAATTGAGGAATGCCCATTTGCAGTTGTTGCCAGATGTCTCCTTCCTGGATGAGCAGTGGGCTGATGGGAGTGGGATTGCCTTTCTTACTTGAAAAGTGTGAAGCTGTGATGAAAGAGTAGAGTACACAAGAGGAGCACTGACCATCATGCTGAAGCACAGTGATGTGAACTACTCAAGCAGCCAGCCTCAGCTGTCTCTTAACACAAGCATTAAGGACAAAAAAAAAAAAAAAACTACAAGAAAACCAAATCAAACAAACAACAAAAAAACACCACCCAACCAAAAAAAAAAAAACCAAACCAAACCAACCAACTAAAAAAACCCAACCAACAAACAAAAAACCCACAACAAACCCAAAAAACACCAATGTATTTGCTTGTTAGTACAGGAAGGAGGCTGCTGAATCTTCACCAGTATTTGGCTTCCTACATGAGAAATCACCCCAAGGTACAAACACAGGTAATCAAAATGCAGCACAGAACTGATTTAAGTTTCCAGACTTCGCTCAGCTCACAATAAATGCTTTTGACATTTTCTTGAAGCCTAGGTTAAGTTTACTTTGATTCATCTCAGATGTGTTTTCCCACCCTTGATCTTTGTCTGGCTTACCTTCTTGCCTTTCAGTTCACAAGAAGGCTCTTGCCCCTTAAATAGGACCTTTCTACATATCCAGTTTGCTTCCTTTCTTGGTACTTTTAAGAACCTAGCTTTCTCAAGGAGCTCATTTTCCCCAGAGTGCAGATTCCCACAACTGACTGCTGTGAGACTTGAGACTTTTTATCCTAAGGCTTTCATCTTGAGAAAAATCCATCAGGTTGCATGTGTAGTTTTTTGTTCAGTGTATGTAAACTTTCACTTAACTGCATTCAACTCCAGCTAGCGTCCTGTTATCACAGTGGTAAGGAAAACGGCAGAGAAGAAAGGAACATCAAAAGACAGGAGGTTAGAACAATTAAAAGCGTAGACAAAATTATTGCAATTTACTGTATTCTTACCAGAAAAGGGAAGCTGGAAAGCAGCAAACTGTGGTCTTAGATTTGGCAAAACTCCAAATTAATCTAGGTTAAGTGGAATGGAGAAAACAGAAGCATGGTATTTTCTAGACCAAATGCTATACAGTTTCTAATAAAATCACTCTTCATAATTTACATCCCCTTGCTTCAGAAACTTCCTGCTAATGAGACCCTGAAAATTCTAACTTGTTACACCCTTTTCTTCTAATCTACCATGCTGCTATACTTACATATGTTCTGCAGTAGTGCAGTACTACATCATGAAATATGGAATGGAGTACTTTGGTTTAGCACTTTACTTTTTTGACATGATTTTCTACTGCTTCCTCAGTGATGGTTTCATCTTCTTCAATATTTTTTTTAACCTTCTGGCCCACCAGATCATAGATGGCTTCTGGGGGAAATCCCTTGGGTTCTCCTACCTTCACTGTCAGCATGTCAAGTGTCAGTACTGCACCTTCAGGAATTGTCACTTTCGCCACAACAGACTTTCCCAGCTATAGGGAGAAATAAAAAAAGTTCAAGCCAAACACATTCCTAGACTTAGTATACCAAAAAGGCTAAAAAATATTCTAAAGTTACTTGGGAACAGGTTGCATGGAACTGGCCTCCCCACTACTTCTTATTTCAAATGAAGGTTGAGGTAGCATGGAAATCTTTACTATAACTAGGCTGCTGGAACATCCCTATCCTTTTTGAAATCAGACAATGGCTCACTGGAATTTTTCAGAGTCAGAATGGAAGGAATCTGATTAGATTGACTAGTGTTCTAGCTTAGTCTAAAAGTAGCTTGTATGCAGTCAGAGAGACCTATTACTCTTATTAACTGAGTACTTTGTACTCAGCACGGGTGAGGGTGCACCTCAAATACTGTGTTCAGTTGTGGGTCCCTCACTACAAGGAAGACACTGACATGCTGAAGCAAGTTCAAAGAAGGGCAGCAAAGCTGGTGAAGGGTCTGGAGCCCAAGTCTTACAAGGAGTAGCTGAGGGAACTGGGGTTGTTTAGCCTGGAGAAAAGGAAGCTGAGAGGAGACCTTATCGCCGTCTACAACTACCTGAAAGGAAGTTGCAGTGAGGAGGGTGTCAGTCTTCTTTTCCCAAGGAACAAGATGAGAGGAAATGGACTCAAGTTGCATTGGGGGGGTTTAGATTGGATATTAGGAAAAAATTATCCAAGGAAAGGGTTGTCAGGCTGCCCAGGGAAGTGGCTGAGTTACCATCCCTGGAAGTCTTTAAAAGATGTGTAGACATGGTGCTTAGGGATATAGTTTAGTGGTGGACTTGGCAGTGCTATGTTAATGGTTGGAGCTGATGATCTTAAGGGTCTTTTCCAACCTACATGATTCTATGATTCTACTCAACTTAGTTAACCACTTGATGATATACAAAGAGCTCCATTATACTCAAAATTGACAACATTATACTTTGGTAAAAATAGTTACTGACTGCCAAGAACAGCAGATAACAGAAAATGACAGGTCTACACTAATATTTCAGCAGGCCAAGCATTAACACTGTGCATGCTGCTACTCAGCAGCAGAAATTTTTGAGAGCAGAAGCAGAAACACTGCTGCAATAGACAATTAGCAATTTATTTTTTTGAAGATATAGCTATTAGCTATAGGCCCAAATAAGTTTCAGCTATACATGAATCAAAAGTAAAAGTTACCTTTTCACTGCAAGCCATTTCACAGGGCAGGAGTTGTTTGACTGGAGAACCCATTGCTTTTTCCACTGTACGGATGGCTTTCACCAACTCCGCCAGTTCATTTGGCTCCAGAGATGCTTGGTGGTCACTTCCTTTCCATGTTTTGTTGAGAGTCACGTGGCGTTCCACTACTTTAGCACCCATAGCAACAGCTGCCACTGAAATGGCTATGCCAGTTTCATGTCCCGAGTAGCCAATGGGGATATCAGGAAAAGCTGACTGATATGCCTTGAATCATGACAGAATTGGTCTGAATTACCAAGGTAGCGATTTCAAGGAGAAAGCATATTTAACAGTGATAACTGCTATAAAAGCCATGGGCAATTACTGTGCCACAAAAAACCACCAACAACAAAACCAATAGTTGGTTATACTGAGAATGATTTTTTTTTATATTCAACAAGTCACACTGCATTACTGACTGTCATTTTTAAAGAATTTCACTAGGATTATCAATACTGACACGGAAAAGGAGGTACTTTAAATTCTACAACTTCTCTTATGCTTTTCCTTTTAATTCCAGGTCTTCAAAGCCTACATCACTGTAAGTTACAGTAATAGAGCAGTGGTCTATTTTCATCCAAAAGTTACATCTGTATCCAAAGCACATTTCTCCAACCCCATATTTAAAATCTGAAGCGACCCTTTCAGCCATACATAGGGGACAGTCACCTACTCCTAA
Source organism: Streptopelia decaocto (assembly GCF_964273445.1). Classification (NCBI taxonomy): domain Eukaryota; kingdom Metazoa; phylum Chordata; class Aves; order Columbiformes; family Columbidae; genus Streptopelia; species Streptopelia decaocto. The sequence continues at coordinate 41,021,528 of NC_138657.1, forward strand.
AGGCAATTAAATGCAGCCATGTCCCATTCTATGAAAAATAACATACTATGTCTGCATTAAGCTAGGCAAGCGCTTGAACACCAGCCAATTTGGGAAAATTATCTTGCATCACTATCAGGCATATCCAAGTAATATTTTCAGTGAAGGAAACTATACAAGGGCCTAATCCATTTTCTTCATTGCTCTGATATTCACATGAAGCACTTTTAGCAAAAGTTCCTGGTCTAGCTCCCTATTTAGAATTCCATGCACCTTCATAATGGTAACAGTATGCATAATTTATCTTTTAGCTACAAGGCACAGTGTTAACCTGTTAACCATATGTCATATTTTCCTCTGTTTAATTGTAATTAATAACAGTAACATCCTTTATCGTATTCCTCAAAGCTGAGTTCTGCTAAAAGAGGATCCAATGTGTATTTTTACTTCAACACTTGCATGAATTAGTGGAACATGACACATTTTCTAACTTCTCAGAAGCAAATTCCAGCATTCCTAAGATCTGGAAACATATCTCAATAAAAGTGCATAGTCTTTCTCTGGTATGCTACACTCTGGGTTATTCACTGACCGATATAACACGGAGATTGACATCCTCTGGCTGAAGTGGGTACGCACTGGTGCACTGCAGGAAGCAGAAGTTTGGATTGATGGCCTTCACAATCTGATAAACCCGATGCATTGTGTCCATTGACTGCATCCCACTGGAAATCACCATTGGGCGACCTAGCCATTAGAAAACATGCACAGGTTTTGTCCTAGGTCTATAAGAAAATGACACAATATTAAATTATTAAAGTAAATGAATTCAGTTAGACTAAAAAATGAAGCTAGGTGAACCTTTTTTCCCCAAGTCTGATGATAATTTTCTTTTAAAGGTACTTGAAATTTTTTTCCAAAATCAGTTGGAAGAAATATCTAATAACTGATCTACTGAGATACAGTCATGTTTACCAAGATGGTTCAAAATAAAATGCTTACCTTTTTTTGCAGTCTTTTCCAAATATGGAAAATTGTTTGTATCTCCTGATCCTACTTTGAAAAATGGAACATCCAGTTCATGTAGAAATTCCACAGCCATCTATAAGGAAAAGAAATCATTGCATTTTTATTTTAATACACCACTTCAGCTGGATCAAAGATAAAGAACTGGGAAAATTCTGGGAAATAAACAGCACTTCAAAATAGCAAACCCAAAACTTAATTAAATAGGTCATATAGATATACTGCCCCAAAACACACTGTTACTGAAATAACATTTACTATTCTGAGTATACTAGTTTCTGACTTCCCTCCAAATGAAGTGTCATTGAGGTGTCTTCTTTTTTACTTCAAAAACAGATTTTCCACAGGTTTTTGACTGGGACCCCTGTCTCAAGGCGGGCTCTTTGGTCTCCCAGCCATAGGTGGGCAAGCCAGCCATAGGTAGAGCTGCTTAGTACAGGTGAGCTCAGCTGCTCCTCTAGCTTCAAGATGAGCTTGTGGGCCACAGCATTCTTGCTTTTTTTTTTTTGGTGCTACCACAGAGAGCAACCATGTGCAGATGGGAGCTTGCCTGTTGAAGAAGAAATGTACTACAAGCGTGCAGTCTTCCTGCCACATACTTCCTGCAGGTCAGAAATACTAAACCACGAACAGAGTGCTTAAAAGTAGAAGTAGTCACTCTGAAAAATTGTATGAGTATACAATAAGCACCCGAAAAAAAACTAGGTGCGCAAAAAAGGGAATTTCAAAATGAATTTGCTTCTAGGAAAGATACTAGAAAATACTAGAAAATAAATATAAATTATGCCAATAATATAAGTTTATTCAAATGTTAATTATACTCTGCCTTCTTCTAAAAATGTACGTGCTATATTAAAGACAATTCAGGAATTGAGGCTCCATGAAATTCAATATTGCATGAGCCTTTTAAAAATTAGTACTTTTAGGGAAGAAAACCACAGACCTATGGTGGGGAAGAGATACTGGAATCTCACTTACATCCAGGGGATACAACGAAATTGTTACCTAATTTTTTCCCGCTTCAACCACCCACAAACACTTTTAATTTCTTCAGCTCATTCCTTGTTGCAGTCAAATTTACTTTGCACCAGGGAAAGAGTATAACGTCCAGGAGGGAATCACATCTTCAGTCTAATTTTTCTGTCATAATTATGAAGCAGATTCAATTTTGTGTACCTAGGATGTATAACATCTCTTTAATATAGTTTATTCACTAAGATGCATCGTGCATGAAGACGATTAATACACTACATTAAAAAGCCACAGATCTAACCTGAGATCACAGAAAATGAAATATGGCAGATAAGGTCACTCTTTATAGGTAAATCTCTCTTGAAAATTGGCAGGTTTTATGTAAGAGATTGACGGAAGAGAAACTAATCTCAAATACTATGACATTAAAGGGAGTGGTTCAATGCGATCCTGTTTTGTCTTCAGTAGACACTGGAACAGAGTACATAAAGGAATTACTCATAGCCTTTATATTTACTTCACGCACCACTTTATTGATTTCCTTGTAGTTAAACATACAAATTAATCTCTTTGACGTATATGGAGTTTCAGAGATTATCTTCCATTTACAGAAGTTAACGTATTCTCAAGGATTTATTTCGTCAATTTATGCAATGTTTGCCATATGCTCCAAGGCCATGTCTTGCAGAAATGGCACCGGAAATCTCAGGAGCTGTGTAGTGTGATTACTACGCAAAAAAGGCAGCACAAACATGCATCAGTACTGTTAATTAGCTGATGAGGCCACACACAAAGGAGAACAGCATCTTCAGAAAGAGGGATTCCAAAAGTGATCTTAGCAGCTGCATATGAAAGGTGTTCTGCATTGCACTATAGCCTTGGAAAGCTGGAGGTTTTAACATCAAAGAAAGAGTGTGATTTTTTCCTCACCCAAAGGCATATGGGTCTTTAAGATCCCAGACACAGAAGTCCAAGACTACTGTATTTAATTACTCTTTTCTTAAAGGAGTAGATGTTGTTAAGCAGGTCTCCTAGACATGAAGATAATAATAAAAGAAACATCACAACACCCTCTTTTCACAGATCTATTTCTGAGTCCATGGCATTGGGCTTTTGCAATACATGCAAAACACTTTTTTGTCTGTCAGACATCTGAAATAATTTTTTATGGTATTTGGTGCTCATACCAACTCGACTGGGGCACAGTAATTTAAGGATTTTGGTTAATAGGACAGTAGGTTGGTAGATGCTGTGAGAATGGTCAGATTACTATAAAAGACCATGAAAAGGTTGAAGGAACTGAAATTGCTTAGTCCAGAGAATATAAAAGAGATGTGATAATGGTGTTCAAATACACAGAGAGGAGACAATGAAAGTATGTCAGATGAGGCAGGACAAAAAACTATGAGAAAGGAGATTAAGCTGATACATAGCAAATTGTCTCAGATGGTAAGGAGAGTGAAGCATGGAACAGATCACCTTAAAATATTGAATACACCTTATCTGTGTCCCATCCTGGATAAGGCTGCTTGCAGAAAATAGGGACACTGCTGTGTTTGCCTTATGAACAAGTGGCTAGTTTACTTCTGGAAGACTCTTTCAGTTTGTTTCTCTATATTTTCTAGGCCACAAGGAAAAGTAAAACAATCTATAATCCCTGATCTGTATTGAGGTCTAACTGCTACCTGATCTTTCCAGCTTACACATTTCAATTGTACACTGCCATTTGTTAATACTGTAACTAACATCATTTTGAGGTAGGCAACGTCCAAGAGTTAAAGTATACATCTCTTAAGGGGGAACAGCAGCAGACAAGCTTCAGGAAGTTTACAAGCTGGTGACTGACCAAGAGCCCACTGACAAAAATCAGTAAATGCTTCAGGAGCAATAGGGCAAGGTAGAGACCCTCTCTATGAGATTAGTAAAATAAAAGGAATATAAGCATTTCTGCTGCTTAGAAACACCAACTGGGGTCTAGTAAACAGCATAAATTAAAAAAAAAAAAAAAAAACAACAAACAACAGGTAAATAATCAGGATTAAGTTGAGAAAGCAAATACAGAGGGAAGTTTGAAATGCTTGGAGCCAATATACCAGACAGCATTGGATAGTGGGCAGATTCTAGTCTTGGTCTAAACTCTCAAAGCCTTGATTGTTTTCGGAGTTCAACTGAGGCCTTGTCTCTATGATTTACTGCGCATAAGCACCTCAGCATACATGGCACATCTTCCAAAATACTGTCATCTACTCGGTCATTACAGAGACACAAGTGAAGCAGCAGAAGTACAACTACACTAGTTTTTTCATTTACAAATTCAACATCCATACATATTTAGTATTCCTTTTATGTAAGAACTATCATGCCCAAGTAATAACCAACAGACACAACAGACACAACTGTCATTCCAGTATGGCTTACATACCTCATCCATGCCAGAAGCTGTAAAGAAAATGCCAATCTCCTCTGCATATTTTCTTAGCTCTCTATATTCATCATGACTGAACTCCAAGTGGCGTTTGTGTTCCCCATAGGTCTTTCCCCAAGAGTGTTTAGAGGTATAGGGCCTTTCTAAGGCTTTCTTGTTGAATTTGTACTCCAATTCACTCTTCTGGAACTTAGCACAGTCTGCTCCACAGTCCTGCAAAACAAGCTGGTACACACTGAGTGGAAGTGCAAGTGAAACTGCGCTCATCTCAAGTTTGAGCACAAGGATTGTGCCACTAATGTACTCACTCGCAGTGGAATTTTCACATTATCATCATAGCAGTCACAGGAATGGTACAAACACAGCATGACAGCGGACCTGCACACATGAGCCCTTTTATTTCAAAATGCATGTATACTTAGTAGAGCAGCAGTCTAGGAAGAAATCACACTAAAACTACAGAGTTGAACTGCCTTTTGCTGTGCATGCCACTTAATTTAGAGAGTTGTCTCCTGTGGTGTTTTCCAAGCTCTGCCATCACATGATAATTCTACAATAAAATAAGTGACAGGATTCTGTAGAACAAGGAGTATAAATCTGAAATTTGTCTGAAGTAATGCAAACAGTGAAGTTAAATTCTAACTACACTGTTTTGCACTTACACCACAGTCATATGGTTATTATTTCCTGACTTCTTCACTGAGGATTTGCCACTTGCTAACATAGGTATATCTAATAAATATAATACCAATTTTTAAAACAGCTTGGCTGTCTTACTAGTTAACACAACTATTACCTCAAAAAACCCTAGTGTAATCAAGTCAAATCGGAAGTTTATCAGAGACAGTTCAGCGGTTACTTGTTTCTTCCCATACTGGGCATTAGCCTGTGACAGAATTGAAGGATTGCTGTCACCCCTTGGTCACTGCCTGCGTGTGTACCGGCGTGTGCCGGGAACGAGCCAGGGCCTTCCTAACAGCAAACACGATGTGATCGCGGGCTGTGAGCTACAGACAGAACCGTGCAAAGCAAGAGCCGGTTTAGCGGGGCCCTCACTACGACCGGCTCCTTGCAGCTACTTTATTTTTAAAAGTCCTCTCACGTGGTGCCGCTGCCCGGAGACGACGCTCCGGGACCGGCGTGTCCCCTGCGGGGTAGGCGGGAGGCTTCACGGCCTTCCGTGGCTCCCCGACCCTCGCCGGTGCCCTAAGGCTCTCGCTCATCCGCACCCCGATGCCTGTCTCATCCGAGCGAGGGGGCCTGCCCACCCGGCGAAAGAAGCGCTAAAGCGCGATGGGGCGGCCCTGCCCTGCCCCCGCGGCGCCGCTGCCCTGCCCCCGAGTTGCCCCGCCGGACTGGCCACCCTCCCACCAGAGGCAGGGCAGACCCCGCGCACCTTGGCCATGCGGATCATACGCTTGGCGATGTCCAGGTCGCCCTGGTGGTTCTGCCCGATCTCCGCGATGATGAAGCACGGCTGCTCGCCGCCAATGCGGCGCCCGGGACACAGCTCGAACTCCCGCGACATGATGGCCGCCACGACACCGCCCTCCACTGCCGCATAGACGCAGCCCAGCTCCCCGGCAGGGCCACCGCCTCGGCCTGAGGCGGGCAGCCAATCCGTGCTGCTTGTGGGCGGGGCCGGACGACGACACCTCCCCCAATTGGGTAGCTCCCAGGAGATGGGCGGAGCTGCGAAGTTGCTGTCTACGGGACCGCCAGGTGGCGCAGGGCGGGCGGGAGCGCCCCAGGGAGACCGCGGTCCGTGGTGCTGTATGGGCTGGAGTGGGTGGATTGTATTAACATTGTCTGCATTTGCACAGGATACTGTACAGGATATAATTGGGTTGAAGTGCCCCTAGCAGAGGCTGCTTAATATATTTACCCCCAAACTAATTACAGGTTCTTCCTCTAACCTGTTTGTGCACGCTGTGAAAACTAGAATTTCTGTTATGTAAAAAACTGCAAGCCTTTACACATTGGGCAAAATACTTCGTATTTTCAAATAAAATTATTTGAATGGATCAGAATGTTCTAGATGACTGCATTCTGATTTTGCCTTAAAATATATAGATAAGTAAGATCATTTGTAAGACAAAAATAACTAAAAGGTGTAAAACATAAACGTACAATTCTAACAACAATCAGATGGAGTATGTGTGTAAAAAAAAATCTTAATTCCTTTTCCCTTGAAGCAAAATTGACTCCAAATGGAATATATTGCTGTGGTTTTAACTAAACATCATTGTATAACAGACAATAGTAATAACAATGTCAGATAATGCTACACACATATCCCTTATTTCCGCTCAAACTTTTGCTTTCCTCATTAACTACCTGCTACTTAGCTGTGACATTTTGCCCAAGACTGGAGTTAACTTCTTCTAGAGCTTTAATGATAAAGAACATTGTAGTGAAAATTTGTATGTGTGAAATAAAAATTGATTGTTCAGCTTGAGGAGCAAATTTCTGTGTAAAAGAACCCCGGTTCTGAAGGTCAATTATACTAACAGGATAGCTTAATGAGCAATCTGTTTGCATTTGTTGCATGCAGTGGTTTATTGACCATAACCATTGAATAACTAAATTTTAACTCAAATAAAACCAAACCAGGAACTACCTGTTTTAAGGTAATATTATCAGTCAGGAATTAAACCAAACAGAGCTGTTCTTTGTGGATAGAGTCCACCCAGACATCAGTGTGATCTCAAAAAATGTGATAAATTGTTTCAATTTCTCTTGTCCTCCAATCCAATTGTCTCTTGGCTGAACCTGATAATCCTGGAAAACATTTAATTGCTTATTTACTTACAATAATAACTTCTTTTTTCTTTAATACAAAAGTATATCTTTGTTTGGGGAAAAATTATAAGTTAACAGCTCTGAAGAAAGAAGTACTCAGCATTCAGAGGTATTCACATGGTTAGTGTTGTGGTTTAACCCCAGCTGGCAACTATGACCATGCAGCCACTCGCTTACTCCCCACCCCAAGCGGGATGGAGAAGAGAATAAGAAAAGGAAAGAAACCTTGTGGGTTAAATTAAGATCGGGACAGCAAAGGAAGAAATAGTATTAGTAATAGTATTAGTAATAATATTAATAACAACAAAACAAGTGATGCACAATGCAACTGCTCACTGCCCACAGCACTGATCACCTGTTAATTCCGAAGAAGTGGTATTAGCCAGCTCTGGTCTATATACTGAGCATGAAGTCATACGCCTTTGGCTAGCTTGAGTCAGCTGTCCTGGCTTTGCTCCCTCCCAGCTTCTTGTGCACCTGGCAGAACATAGAAAGCGGAAAAAGCCCCTGCCTACCCAGCAACCACCAAAACAGTGTATTATCAATATTCTTCTCATGCTAAATCAAGAACACAGCTGCTAGAAAGAAAATTAACTCTATTCCAGCTGAAACCAGGACAGTTATTCCACACTCTTATCATTCATCCAGGTCATATAAGTCTTACTTTCTGATTTCCTTCAATATCTCTTCCATACTTTGAAAGATGAAAAAAAGCCACAGGCCTGTGAAGAAAAACAAAACAAAACAAACAACAAATCAAGCACAACAACAAAAAAACCCCACCAAAGCAAGCAAACAAAAAAACCCCACGAAACCCCCTCTCCCCCCCAAAAAACCTGCAACAAACTGGAGAAATCTCTAGGACTCTAAGCATAATTTGTAAACACTCAAGAGTAGCACTACTGGCATGCACAGGAGATAATCAAACAGCAGCCACATCCAGCTATATAAAATCACTCACCATGGAGCTCTCCTTCCAGTAAACATTTGGAAGGTTATTAATTGTCCCTCTTGACATTGTTGAGGCATTCCACTCTTTGATAACTAAAAGGCAGTATTCAGGTGGTGAATTTAGGACAGGGGAAGTAGGTAATGGCTACTTGACACAGGCTGCTGGCGACCTGCAAAGCTAGGTGTTGATGGCATAGACGTCTGTCTGGAGAAAAAGGACCTGGGGTTGTTGATTGACAGCCAGCTGAATATGAGCCAGCAGTGTGCCCAAGTGGCCAAAAAAGCCAACAGCATCTCAGCTTGTATCAGGAATAGTGTGGCCAGCAGGATTAGGGAAGTGAACATCCCCCTGTACTTGATGGTGGTGAGGCCCTACCTTCAATACTGTGTTCAGTTTTGGGCCCCGCACTACTAGAACAACATTGAGGTGCTGGAGAGAGTTCAGAGGAGGGCAACGAAGCTGGTAAAGGGTCTGGAAAACAAGTCATATAAGGAGCGGCTGAGGGAACTGGGGCTGTTTAGCCCAGAGAAAAGGAGGCTGAGGGAAGACCTTGTCACTGTCTACAACTACCTGAAAGGAGGTTGTAGCATGGAGGGTGTTGGTCTGTTCCCAAGTAGCAAGAGACAGGACATGAGGAAATGGCCTCAAGTTGTGCCAGGGAAGGTTCAGATTCAATGGTAGGAAAAATTCCTTCATGGAATGAGTTGTGTAGCACTGGAAGTGGCTGTCCAGGGAAGTGGTTGAGTCACCATCACTGGAGGTTTTTAAAAGATGTGTAGATGAGATTCTTATGGACATGGTTTACGGCCAGTGTTATCCTGAGGGTCTCTTCCAACCAAAATGATTCAATGTTTCTGTGATTCTATGATTCGTGGGGAGCCACATTCTGTTGTTTCACTGTAAGAAAGACACCTATTTGTCCTGGATTTTTATGCACCTAAATCAGACACTCCACCTTGGATTATGAATAAATTTGGAGCACCTTATTAGGTTTACTGTGAGTAAATGATCCTGCCCTTCAGGAATCCCAATGCTCTGCAAGCAGAGAAAAAGTCTGGAGCAAGGAAGACCTACCTGGATGGAGGAGAACCAGTTTAGGAAGCACTTAAACAAATAACATACATAAGTCCCTAGGGCCTGCCAGGTTGCACCCATGAGTGTTGGGTAAACTGACTAATGTAACTGGGAGGCCACTCTTGATAATCTGTGAAACGCCATGGCATTTGGGAGTGTTCCTCAAGGCTGAAAGACAGCAAGTGTCACATCTGTCTTTCTAGAAAGGCAAAAGAGAAGATCATGGGAACGACAGGCCAACCGGCTTTACATGAATCCTTGCAAGACAATGGAGCAACTAATCCTAGACACCATTTCCAATCTCAGGAAGGACAAGAAATTGATCAGGAGTAGTCAGTGTGGATTTACAAACGGGAACTCACGCTTAACCAACCTGATAACCTTCCACAGTGGGCTGACTACCTTGTTGGATGAATGGAGGCCAGTGGGATGTTGTTTACCTTACCTTTAGTATGGCTTTTCACTTAGCACTGTCTTCCACAACATCCTGATAGACAAGCTGACTAAATAGGGGTTAAAAATAGGGGGATCTTTTCAATGTGTACAAATACTTGATGGGAGAAAATGAAGAAGAGGGAGCCAAGCTCTTTTCAGTAGCGCTCACTGACAGAACAGCAGCCAATAGACATGAACAACAACAACAACAAAAACAAAACAAACAAACAACAACAACAAAATCTGAACGCAGCAATACACTTATTTTTTTACTGTGGGTTGGTAAAACACTGGAACAGGATGTCCAGAGACCTTGTGCCACCTTCACCTCTGGAGAATACTCAAATCCAGGCTGCACATAGTCCCGGGAAGCCTGCTCTTGCTGCCCCTGCTTGAGCGAGCCGGTTGGAGTAACCAGCCCAAGAAATTCTGTCACTCGCCGATCGCGCTGCGCGCGCGGGAAGCCAGGCCCAGGCCGGACCCTGCAGCGCCGCCGGCCGCTGGCGCAGACCCCGCGCCCGGCACCACCCAGCTCCTCCATGCACCGTCAGGCCGGGCGGTCAGCGAGCGGCTGGACTACGAGACCTCCGCCCGCCCGCCGCGCCGCAACCTCCCCATCCCACTCCTGATAGCGCGCTCTCCCGCGCGCCCAGCGACGCTCTTGCGCTGATTGGCTCGAGCCCAAGGTATCACGCGGAGAATTCCGTTAGCTCCGCCACCACCGCTCGATGATTGGTTTGACCGCTGGGCGGTGCTCGGCTCTCATTGGCATAGTCCGGGAGCCCGCCCCTTGCTCACTAATTTCCGGCCTAGGGCAGGTGCGGAAGCGGCAAACGCTCGCGGCTGGTTGAGTGCTCCGTGTGTCGCTCTAATGGCTGACCAGGAGGTGTTCGTTGCTCAGCAGCAGCCGCTGGCCGACGGAGATAACGGGATGCTGGACGGCGCCGAGGAGGATCCTGCTGCCGCTTTTCTGGCGCAGCAGGAGAACGAGATTGCGGGTATCGAGAATGACATGGGCGTCCTGGAGGGCATCGAGGTGCTCGCGGCGATGCAGGATCCAGACGACCTCGGCCTGGGTATGCGCGGAGGGAGGCCAGGGCAGGCCTCACGCCGCCGCCTCTCCCCGTGGCGGGGGGAGGCGCGGTGCCCAGCGGGTGGGGCGGGAAGGAAAGGGATCCCGGCCTGGCGGGGCTTTTCAGCTTCCCTTCTCCCTCGGAGGGCCTGTGTCCGGGACGAGGTGGTGCCAGTAGGCCCCTCGCCTCAGCTTTCTTCCCCGAGCACATGCCACCGGTGAGCGGGGCCAGGCTGTCCGAAAATGGTCCCAGGATTAGGTCTGGGCCATGGTGTGCTGTCTTGATCGTCCTGGGTGTGCTCTATCTTCTCTTAAGTTCGCATCATGCCCTCTCAGAAGGGGTGGTGCTCATAGTTTGTGTTACCTAAAGACTACTGGGTGCCCATGCTTGCCGAAGTATAGCCGGTAGAGAACACTGCTGAGGAGCTCTGATCTCTTCTAATCTGTGAGACTGCCAGAGATGAAGATCCACTGAAAGAAAGATAAGTCAATATGTTGAGTTCTGACACTTGTGTTTCTGTCTTTAGACGCAGTGATCTTAAAGTATGCTAGCAGTTGAGCTAATGTTTAATTTTGCTAAGCGTCTAGCCTTTGTTCCTTGGTAACCTTTGTACTGAATGTCAGAAAACTGACACTGGAGAACATGCTATGTTCAGAGAAGAGTGGCTACATATGTTGGAAACTAGAGGTTGGTGTGTTTTTGGTTAGTCTACTGGTAGCTAAAGCAGCCCTGAATGAACATTTCTGATTATGAAAGGTTTAAGTTTTTTATCTGAAGTTTGAGTGGAAAGCAGTTGTGAGTGTAGGATAATGCTGTGCTTAACTGTTGTTTCAGTGCTCTTGGAAGACTTTTGTTGTACTTGGGTATATAGGAACGTATTTGCTCTCATGTGACATTCTTTTCTCACTTTGGGAAGATGCCACTCTTCTTCAGACTAAGTTGGATAACTTTGCTGCCCAGTTCATTGGAGCATCTTTAGAATGTAGTCTTCATTTTACAACCTGGTTTCTGAAATTACTGGCATATCTTATGTATGAGGATGCAGGTTCACAGTATCTCTTTGAATAGAGCCCAACTGAGTAATGGAGACCTGCTGCTTCCAGTGCTCATTTAGTGGTAGTGCAGCACTTAAAGTCAGCTCATTTGTGAAGTTTGAGACATATGGGCTACATCTTGTAGAAAGGGTGTTTACAGGGGAGTAACTTGCTCAAGCACTAGAACATGACGATAATCATTATCAGAACACCATCCTGTTTAGATATCAGACACTTACGTGTTCCATGTGTAGTGCAGAAACAGACACAGTGGACACTTCCCCTCTTACTTTCAGAAGCCTCAGACAACCGTTATTCTTTATATTGTCTTTACATTCTAAACAGACTCTGGAACATTAAATTAGCTGTTTGAGGACTAATTTCTTTGGAGAAAGTTCTGACATCAGCTGTTCTGACAGGGTGCTAGAAGCAACTAGATTCTACCTTCTCTACATGTGTGCAATGTGGCTATTGCAGAGTGATGCATTCTCAAAAAGTCAGCTTGTTAAATACTTCTAGATTGGCTTGATAGGTAAAAGGTTCTTAAGCTGATTTTCAAGAGTGTTTTTTCTCAAGTAATGTAAATTCATTTGTCATGGAATGTAAAACTGTTATTGGAGAACTTTCTTTAGAAAGAGTGTCATAAAATAATGAATATGATAATATGATCTAAAGATTTGGGAAGTCTAGTTGTGATTTCTATGTGATCTTGCTTTCTTGTGTGCACTAGGATTGCATCTATGCTCTGGCCTTTTGAATAGGCTTAGCAGATTGTGTTTGTGGATTCTTGGTCATCCATTTTTTTAACAGTTTAACTGTCAGAGCCAGTACTTACTCCCTCCTTGTTAAAAAGAGTGAAGTACAGCTGTGCAAATTGTACTGGTTCAGGCCTGGTGACAAATGAACTGATGACTTGTTACTATTTGTCTGAGATTTTTTTATCATCTGATCAGTATCCTAAAAAATATCAGAAAACTCTAGTCTCCAGTACATATGAGTTTATTGAACTGTTCTGTTATTAAGTTAAATAGGTGAATGCAGATTTCTTTTTGAAATAATAAAAATGCTTACATAAATGCTTAAGCATTGTGATTGGGGATTTGTGGATTTACTTTTTTTAACGGTGACCTTTTTGAACTCCTTATTTACAGGTCTCGATAGATTTTCTTAATAACTATTGAGCCAAAAGACATCATTCAGGCAGCTCTCAACTGAAGTTTGAAGATAACTTCAAATGTTGTGAGAAGCAATCACCAGCTTCTTGAAATACACTTGTAAGAAACACGGTGTTCCATATAACAGTTTTCAAATTGCAGCCTCTTAAAAAAAAAAAAAAATTAGACAACTACATGGACAGTAGTGAGCTCCATGAACTGATATTATCAATACCAGGAAACTATTATTAGTGTATAATTCTGTTAATTGTAGTAACGTTATATACTGGGGGAATATGGGGTGAGTGGCAAAATGTTGCCAAGCTCATCTGTCTTACTCAGTATTGCTTCATGTTGCCATGGCCAGGGTTGGAATACTGGCCTGAACCAGTAGGCTTCTTATTATGTAAATAGCTATCCTGTTCAAGCTTCCTGTGCGTATGAAAGCTAATCTTTGAGGGTTGATGTTAAGTGATGGACAGGGTAGCTGCTGTGAAGTGGACAGACACTGTTAGCTTTACATGCCTCTCAAACCATTTTTTTTTGGCTCTTGTAACTTGCAGAGGAGTAGCAATCGGGCAGAGTAGCTACCATCTTTCAGATAGTTTCGAGTTATAAAACACTAGGTTCTGACAACTATAAAGCTAGTTGTTAACTTGAGTCTTACCCTCCTGAAGCTAGTAACTGTGTTCTTGGAGACTAATATCTTCCAACTTAATGTTTGAACTGATGACTCCATAATCTTTTACCTAATACAATTAATGATTACTATTCAGGGCTTGGGGATGAGGACTTAATAATACTTGCCTAGTTTCCTGATAAGGGAGTATGAAGAGCTTCCTATGTGCCATTAACACTAGAGAAATAGAGGATACAGCAGCGTAATGCTCTTAGTTTTAGCTTTATTAGCTGTCTCATTTAAGAAGGTAGTGCAAAAGAACTTTCTGCCTATTATTGGGTGACTTTGATACAGTCGCTTCCATTGAAGAGTCTAGTAACATGGTGGAAACACTTCTGTGTGATAAGTTTATCCATGGTAGCATTAAGGGTGAGGCAAAGGTAGTAATATGATGTTATGTCATGCAGGCAGGTGTTATGTAGCATTGTTCCAGAGAGATGCCTTGCTGAGATTAAGCAGTCCTTGAAAATACTGGTGTGTTTTGTGTAGTCTGGAGACTTAAATAGTTTCACAAACTGAAACATTTGTGTCACAACTGACATAGGTTCACTATGGATGTGTTTTAATAAGATGAAATTTTTGGGTTCTGAGGCAAAGATTTCTAGCTGATTGCATTCCTGAGGCTGTACTACCAGTGTCACCTCACAGGGAAAAATGCTGCAGCTGAAGTAGGAAGGTATCAAACATGTAATCACAGAAGGTGGCAGAAAGGTGACTTTGTTAGGAATGTTAGCAGTGTCTTTTGAGCTGATTAGGAAGAAAACCAAACTAGGATAAGAATTACTAAGTGTTGGCTGCAGGATTGTTGGTCTTCCAAATAGAGACAAAACCAGTGGTGCACTTCTTAACTTCTGAACAGTTGTCCAGCAGTCTGTTTCTCAGACAGGGAGGAGAAAGTGGGAGTAACTTTACAACATTGTCTGTGGCAGCTTCTCAGCAGTATCAGCTCTGCTGTTTACGTAGTTTGAAGCATGATGAAGAAATGATCTTGTATTACTGGTTCTGCAGAATGATGGTACACTTAGTTTCTTGTGCCTATACAGAGAAGTGCAAAGATAAGGAAGTGACCCTGCAGAGTACTAAGTAACACTCATTTGCATAGCTCCAACTTTAGATACCCTAGTAAAGCTTTCCATACAAGTTACTGATATCAGTAAATCTGGCTTTTTTGCCTTTTTTTTAAATGGCTAAACCACAGTCACTTCTTTACAGGTGCTGTTGATGGAGGGGTTAATGGAAATATCCATCAGGTAAGACAGAAGTATATTCTGTACTTAGAATGTGCTGTTCTACTCTGAGAACTTTCCTGAATTTATGTTAATACTTCCCATTTCTTGTCTCTGATGTACTTTTATCTCCTCTCTGAAGAGGAACTTCTAGTCTGATAGCTCATCTCATAACACTGTTAATGTTCTTATTATATGCCCCTCCTCTGAACTTAGAGGCGACCTAAAGCAGCAATTCATTTTGAAGTATGGCTTAATAAGACGTAACCACTGGAAGTAGACTGGCGGGCTTAATATTGTATGACTTAATGTTGACTTGACATTGGCTAACACGCTGAAAGTAAACTCTGGCTGCCTAGTTTAACGCAGAGTTTTCTGAATTGCTTATTCTTTAAGAATAATTCATTCATCCTGGTTGTCTTACCAAGATATCTTGTACAAGGAGCTAACTGTAATTTGTGGGAAGAACCTTTTCATGTTAAATGTGGCAATGTGGTATAACATCAGATAAATGTCTTTTGTGCTCAGTTCAGGCAGAGTCTAATTTTGTGTAGCTTGCAGGGAGTTATCTGAAATATTACATTATTTTTCCTTCACTTTAAGGAGAGTAATGGTCCAAAAGACTCCTATGCTGCCATATCCCAAGTAGATCGACTACAGTCAGAACCAGAGAGTATTCGTAAGTGGAGAGAGGAGCAAAAGGAGCGCCTGGAGCAACTTGGTAAGGAGGGTGTTTGTTGCATTACTGTTCTTGCTTGTGAGTAACTTGGTGGCAGCTTCTTAAGCAGCAGAATTCTCAACCATGGCTTCTGGCTCTTGAAAATCTAACATGTTTCTGGAGTTTGAGCAGCAAGTCTGGATGAGGCTTTCAGTAAGCAGACTAAATGGTGTAGGAGTCAGAAAACAAATAGCTCTCTGAACCTTAGAGAGTATTCATGTGGCCTGCCCTATACTTACAAATAAGCTGACAAGAAAATGAGCAGCTTTATTAGCAGAAAAGAGTGAATAAATACTGCAGCCGTCAGCACTTTTTTCAAAGGATAGAGATTGCTCATTTTGTAATTGCTGCAGCCATCTGTTGTTACATGTATGTTAATCTAATAGCTAAGTTAAATTACAGACTAGTAACTAAGCTAAATACACCTATCAAATGCAGTGATACCTCTGTGTGGACAGCTTCTAAGAGCCTACAAACTGACACGCTTTCTACTCATACTAGGGAGAAGGTTTTGCTGGAAATTGTTAGGCCAAAACCTTCTGTGCAGTGTGGTTCTGGATAGAGCTGACCCTGATGCTCTGCTTTGGGGCTAGTTATAGCAGATGAGCTTGTCCAGGACTGTAGGCTGGGTGTAAAAGCACGCTGAGTGCCAGGGTCCCTCACTTTGAGCATGGGGACTTTACTGAGCTTTTTTCTAGCACTAACGTAGCAAGGTGGCCAGTTCTGTTTTTGAACAATTTGCAGGCCAACAGACTTACTGATTTTGAATTAGTCTACAAATGCCTATCCTAAGCTTAAGTGGACTGTTGCAGCTATGCAGTGCAGGCATTCTGTTTAGCTAATCCTCTGAATGTTCATGGTATTTAGAGTTCTCATGGCCTAAATCAGGAAATCTCATAAACATCTGAGTAGATCAAGCAACTGTCTGCACTAGAGTGTACCCTGAGCCATCAGATGAAATGTTAGCAAGATCCAGCTGGAGCAAACATGACTGACAAATAAATTCTTAAATCTTCAGATGCTAACTCACGAAAACAGGAAGCAGAATGGAAAGAAAAAGCAATAAAGGAGTTGGAGGAGTGGTATGCAAGGCAAGATGAAAAGCTCCAGAAAACAAAAGCCAGCAACAGGTAAGGTTTCTCCAGCCATCTAAAGAGTTATGGTACTGGATATGAAAGTAATAGGAGAGGAACATTAGAATGCTTTGAGTGTGTCCTAAGGCACTAGTCCTTCAGCTCATTAAAGTAACCTCTCCTACTGAGAAATGGGTCTCCAGTGCTAGACTACCTTTTAAAGTTTCTTAGACTCTAGATTAAATGCCCAAGAATAGCAAGATAAAGCATTAAGGTAGTGAACCAGAATTACTGAAGATTACTGAAAACACAAAGTTTGAGCATGGCCAGAAAAAGTTTTAATCTACCCATTGTTTGCATAGCTGCATAGGTCTTTGGTGACTGTAATTACCTGCCTTGAAGCTAGCCACCTTATTTGCTGTCTTTAGAACACATGGAAGTGGCCTCCTAGTTTTTGTTACAAGATATTTTATTAGATATCTTAAAACCTTTGGCTGCTCCTTTTGAAGTAGTTTGAGAAATAACCTGAACCAGTTCTGCTAGTGAAGAACTAAATGCTGGCTGTTCTGTGTTGTGTTTGAATTGTCTAATTTATGGCCCCTGGGGCAGAAACTAATGACTTGGCTGCTAGTTTAGTAGCTCTTACACTAACTTAGAGTTTTCCTGTGGAATTTTGACTTCACACTATGTAACGGTAAATGCTATAGTACTGACTTAATACCACTTAAGTCTCTGCTTCTGGCCTAGGGTTGTCAGCGTCATTCTGTCTAGGTAATTATCAGGGTTGCTTTATACTTCGGGAACCCACAGACTTCAGTATGACCTGTTCATTGGTGGGTTGTGGTGTGTTTGGTGTTGTGTGTTTTTTTGTGTGTGGGGTTTTTTTTTGTTGTTTGGTTGGTTGGTTGGTTGGTTGGTTGTTTTATTTTTGTGTTTTGTTTTGTTTTTTTTTTTAACCCACCAGTTTTATTATCAAAATGGCCAGCAGGTTTGTCTGGAGTAAGTAGAGTCATAGGTAGACTCTATTTCTTTATATTTTTAAAGGAAGAAAGGAGGCCTACACTTTCTACAGAATTACAGATTTGACACTTCCATTCACTGAGGTACAGTCCTTTGGGCCAAGAAAGGGAAACAGTACTGGCACTCTTTTCCAGCCGGTGGCCAGAGCTCATTGATAGCTTTATTGTGGCCAGTGTTTGAGTGCAGGATATGCATTCTGGAGCAGGGTCCATTTAACAAGTGTTGCACAGAAGGACTGTTTGGCATTCTCATCAGCCTAGTGAGATCTCTCTCCTAATGGAAGTTTCTGTCCACTGGAAGTAGCCTAATGCTAACACTGGGACCTGAGTTCCAAACTAGCTGTAGGATGTAGCAGACCTTTTGTGTTGCCCTTCTGAGTCAGTGGCTTAATTGATACATTCCGTATGGTAGATACTTTCCTGTCACAGTAAGTAGACAATACAAGGTTAATGTGCTTGTTGAACTCCTTTCAGATGTGTTCCCTACTTCTCATCTTTATTTCTTTTCTCCTGTCTGCTTGCCTGCCTGTTGGACTACTTGCTACCTAGGGTGGCAGATGAAGCTTTCTACAAACAACCCTTCGCTGACGTGATTGGTTATGTGTATGTTGCTTAACTACTAATTCTGTTTGCTAGTAAACTAGGTAATAAGGATGATCAGACATAGTGCTGGATGTCTGCAGGTGACTTCTGAATATCTCACGGCAGTATAAACTAGTATAAGTAAAGAGCCTTTACATTTTGGACTGACTTAATTAATCTCAGAATTAATGTGTGTTTTTTCTATAAGGATCCCATAGACTGCATGGCATCCAGAATTTTCAGATGAAGTCAGGTAGTATGCATACCACTGGAATTTTGGTAGTGACTTCAGCAGTCTCTAGATATAGGGATTTACAGTTGTTTCCAGGCTGGTGAACACTGCTTGGCAGGATACTTTACTGGGTTAGTGTCTGCAGTCTTACATGGGTGATCTATTTAGACCTAGTCACTTCCACAGAGAAGCGTCATGTTTAACTGCATTCTCTGTAATAGGTGCTGAGCTCCTGCTGTGTGCTCATTCTCCTACATAATCAGAAAAATATTCAAGCAATGCTTGGATATAAAGCTCTGCAAGCCAAAGAAGGTAGAAAAGAATCACCTGCCATAAATCAGGGTAGAAGAGATGTGCATATAGAAATAGGATGCTATTAGAGAACAGATGAAAAATACAAGAAAGTGGTGTTGGAATATTATCATTAGTCACTGGGAGAACGTTTAGGGGCAGCTCTGTATAGACATTTTGCCAGCCTAATGGATCAATGAGAATACAGCCATGACTTTCAAGGACTAATGAGTATGCTAGTTTTCATGGACTGGAAGGTTTACAATGTTCATTAGCTTGTTCATGTATTTTCATTTCTTCCCTTAATTTGTAGACTTGAATTGAAAGATGGCCATGTCACAGATTCTAAGGTGATGCCTTTAGAAGGTGTATTGGTGAGCCAAAGTGTGGCTTTGAGTGCATTAAAATTGAAGGCCCAGCGTGAAATTAATTACCTAACTGTAGGTGGATGTAAACCAGGACTTGTGAAATGATGGATTTACAGGTGGTGTTTGACTTTTCTGAAGTCTTCTGGAGTTGACTTTAATAGATTTTTCTAATAACATCCTTATTTTAATATATCCAATGCAACTATGCATTGTAAGTTCTGCAGACTAAAATTAGCAGCCTGTTTCCTGAGTGTTGGCTAAGCTACTAGTGCATGTTCAACCAGTTGATCATCTGCATTAAACTCATTCTCATTTTCTATATCTGACTTAAACTTTCTTTCCTTGTTTCTTTTCTCTTCACCTTTAAGCACAAACATAAATCATCCTTGCTACAGCCTAGAACAGTTAAGTAAAAAAACCCTTCACTGCCCCTTAAAAGTGTCATGTCACATAAAATATCAGTGTTGTAGTGACCCTTGTCTTCAGTGGTGTCTGTAACTGTATCATCCCTGTGAACAGTGCTGAACCCCTCATGGGAGAGTCATCTTTGCTGCTTTTTCCTGTACTGCTTGTTGGACTAAATGGATTTGGTCTGATCTCTGGATGTTCACTGCTTCTGCACTCAGGCAGCTACCAGGGCTCCACAGCTCATGTAAACTAGATGCTGGAGTGTTAGCCCCACATTGAAGTAATGTGGTTGGCAGCATAGCAATGCCAAAATGGTGCAGCTGAGAAGCCACTGGCACTAACTTGTACATAATGTACAGAAGTCTCCTTAGGGTCCCCCTAGGGTGAGAGCAGGGGAAATGTGTTTATTCTGTGACCTGACCTCAGACAAGGCATCTTCTCAGCCAAGACATACTTCAGTCTATAGTACCCACAAGCATGGGATTCATAACTTAAATTCCTTTTGATTCATGCTCCTTAACTACAGCATTGGGAATCACCAACTGATAGTTTTATGATGGCCTGTAGGCCTTGGGGCTGATTTAAATCCTCAAATGGAATCTGTTTTAAGATGTGCTTGCAGGGAGTTGTAAATTTCCAGTTGCCAAGTGTCCAATATAAGCCATCAAGTGGCAGAGGCTTAACTAGTTAAGACTTCGGCATTTCTCCATAAATAAAATGCCTACATAGGACTACTTTACTTCTTGGCAATTTGTATGGTGACTCAATAACTATTCTTAAAACCAAACACCTGTATTCCAGCATTTTACACGGTAATCCTCTGCACTGCTTGTGCATAGCATACTGCTTGCAACCGATTTTCATCTCCAGGGTTGGGGCAGTGGGAGCTTAAGTAGCCATAATGTCCACAAGCAGCTGTAATGTCACATTTCTATGACACATGCTGAAACTGCATCCTGTTAAGAAGGAAGGAATGCCTTATATGTTGGGCATTAATGCAAGGTCCATTGCATTGCTTTTAGGGCAGCTGAAGAAGCCTTTGTGAATGATGCAGAAGACATTTTTCCAGGCACTGAGTGGGAACGTGTGGCTCAACTCTGTGACTTTAATCCCAAGTCTAGTAAGCAGGCAAAAGATGTGTCTCGCATGCGTTCAGTCCTCATCTCACTCAAGCAGGCTCCGCTTGTTCGCTGAAGGAAAGCACAATGGAAACATTACAAATGCAATATCTTAACCTTACTCAGAGAAGCTATGTTTGCAGTAATTGGATTGATTGTTTGAATTTTTTTGGACCAAACCTCATGATGTATCTAGAGCTGATCATTGTTTGATTGCATGTACTTCCTTATGCTTCCTTTGCATGTCTGAAATGGGAGAAACTCCAAAACTGTAGTCTCTGTGCTATTGTGTACTGAGATGTCACTTCCAGCATTATTGATATTAAAGATCTGTTAAACAGCAAAATGTGTTGATTTTGGATGAATTAAGGTGTCCTGCTCCCTTTCAACATGGGGTGTTTGAACTGACTGTCTCTTAATTGCTAGTGGTGACTGACCAGCCAGCAATGCTCCTAGTCTCCGAGAGGCTGTCCTGTTTGTCTGTACAAGCTTTCTTAAAGCTTGTCAGAGCCTTAGTTTGAAAACTGCTTCCCTATCCAATTTATCACACTGAAGCTCTAGGAAACTGGAACAGTAGGCTTGTTAAGGAGCTTATTTCCCTTCTAGGGGAACTGAGGACACTGCCTTCTGCAGGTAAGCAGTTCTGTGTAGTATTCTGCTGTCATTCCAGCTGCAGATCTCAGACTAGAAATACAGTACAGGACACAGAGTAGTTAAAGCCTTTGATATTCTGCTGCATATTCTGTTCTGCCATGTATTCAGTGCTGGCTTCATCTGTTGCTCAGAGGCTGATTGGGTGTTTTTGAACTGTGTCCTTGTCCTTACTGACTCCTGCAGACACTTTCTCCCACCAGCATGGTGGACTGGATATATGGAGAGCAAGAGAAAGGAAGACTTGCTCTTACTGCTGATCACCTACTGGCTTGGAGCCCTGTCTGCCAAGGTGGTTGAATTTGAAAGAAACTGATCCAGAATATCTCTGCTCAGCTGCTTCGTTGGCTCTCCAATTTCACACAGCATTCACAGAGGCTGTATTCTAGCCTTTCTCTGGTAAGACTTACCTTAGCTCTCTATCTTGTAAGAATAATCTGTTCAGACTCATACATTGTTTCACCATTTTTATCAAAGATACAGTAGTTTAACTAGTGTGTAGCAGAATTGCTTTAATACCTTTTGTGTACAAGCTGGAAGGTTGCTCCAGGCAGTTTTAAGAGGGCTGCTGATGCAGATTAAAATTTACTAAGTTTCAGGGAGTTGCTGCAAGGCAACTATTTTAGTAGCAGCCGTGTCCCTTTGGTTGATAAGATACTGAATAAATGGTTGCCAGCTGGGCTTCAATAGTTAAGCTGTACCATACTGTTCTCTATAGTGACTGTAGCTATTCTCATGTTTGCAAGTGTATTCACAAGCTACTGATAAGTGGTGATGGAAAATTATAGTAGACTACAGATTTGGAAGGTTAATTCCATGGAAGATAAAAACAGGAGAATATTTTCTGAACTGCACAGGGCTACCACAGCTGAGTTTAATGGGACTGAAACACAGAGTAAGTCCCTAGAATACTGGTACTCAGTGCTAGCCTTGACCAATTACACATTCACCTTGATTGAACACCTCCTTCTATTTACCCCAAAGTTCTCAGCATAAAGGCTTCTAAAATGAATTGATAATTTAATAAAGGAAAACTCCACTGCATTAAATATATGTTTAAAATGTTACTTTGAATTTACTGGAATTTGAAAGATGAGCAAGTGAAAGGGGTTCTGCACACTGAGTTATGGAACTGATTAATCATCACATTGTCCCATCTCATAGGGCATTTTATCTGTGTTAGCACATGGTTTTGAGCTACAATCCAAGAAAATGGGCAAAGACTCTCAAATTCAAGGCCAAAGGAATGTTACAGAAGTTAAAGCTTGTCTTAGAAGCTGAATTTGCAAGGACTGACAATATGTCTGCAGGTTTATGTACACCATCTAGCTGGAACACTTAACAAGCACCTCAGTTGGTTTTGGTTGTCTCCTCTAGCTCTTGTGCTAATATTTTAGTAGATTTTTCTCTTCTGCCATAAAGTTATTAGGTTGGTGCAAAAGTAATTGCAGTTTTTGCATTGTTGAAATTTGCTGTTTGATATTGGAACACATTCTTAAATGTGTTATGTTATTCATCATTTTAATGTGCTTTTCTTGCTTTGTTTTCTTGCTACTGACTTATTACTTGCTATGCACATCACACAACCGACACTTCAAAAGTTGAATGAATTGAGCTATGAAGTTTTGCCTCATCTGCTATATCACCTGATCTCTTGCCAACCAACCACAACTGCTTGAAGCATCTTGACAACTTTTTGCAGGGAAAACACTTCCACGACCAGCAGGATGCAGAAAATGCTTTCTGAGAGCTCATCAAATCCTGAAGCACAGATGTTTACACTACAGGAATAAACAAACTTATTTCTTCTTCGCAAAATGTGTTGATTGTAATGGTTCCTATTTTGATTAATAAAGATGTATTTGAATCTAGTTATAATGATTTAAAATTCAGTCCAAAACCACAATTGCTTTTGTACCAACCTTATGTCAAGTATGCTAGCTCACTGTCACCCTCCTACCTCCTGTATCAGTGCTTACACAAAATCACAAAAGGACTGGGGTTGGAAGAGACTGCTGAAGTTAATGTGGTCCGTCTCCCCTGTTCTAGCAGGGCTACCTCGAGCTCTGTGCCCAGGACCATGTCCAGAGGGCTTTCGAAAATCTCAAAGGAAGATTTCACCAGTGTTCTGGGCAACCTGGGCCACTGCTTAGTCACCTTCACAGTGAAAAAGTGGTTCCTGATGTTCAGGAGTTCCCTGTGTTTGAGTCTGTGCCCATTGCCTCTTGTCCTGCCACTGGGCACCACTGAAAAGGGTCTGGCTTTGCCCTCTTTGCACCCACCATCCAGATACTTGTATACAATGATGAGATCCTCCCTAAGCTGTCTCTTTTCCAGGCCAAACAGTCTTAATAGTGCTTATAACATAACAGGATTGTGAAACTAACATTTAAAAGGAACCTTTGGAAAAAAATTGGAATATTTCTTCAAAATTTTACTGTAAATACAGTCTTCACATGCTTTATTTACTTAAGGACAAATTTGGCACTTCATTTGCATTTAAAATTTCTGTGTGTTTCCCTCACGCAAAAGAGGCTGGACTACAGGTACACAGTTACAGCAATATTACAGAATTACTGGAGGGAGTCCAGCAGTGGGCTACAAAGATGATTTGGGCTCTAGAGCCCCTTTCTGATGAGGACAGACTGAGAGAACTGGGTCTGTTCAGCCTAGAGAAGAGAAGGCTGAGAGGGGATCTGATCAATGCCTCTATCTCAAGGGTGGATGTCAAGAGGATGAGACCAGACTCCTTTCAGTGGTGCCCAACGATGAGGGGTAATAGGCACACACTGAAGCACAGGAGGTTCCATCTGATTATGAGGAGAAACTTGCTTACTTTGAGGGTGCTAGAGCACTGGAACAGGCTGCCCAGAGATGTTATGGTCTTCTTCTCTGGAGATATTCCTGTGCGATCTGCTCTAGGTGACCCTGCTTTAGCAGGTGGGTTGGACTAGATGACCTCCAAAGGCCCCTTCCCACCCAAACCATTCTGTAATTTCCTTTCAGAGTAATGGAGAAAAATGTGTGCTTCTGAGCATGCAAAGCTTTCTTCAGCTAGCAGTAACAGCCTTATAGTAATATGTGATTTGTTAAAGATACAACTGATTATCTCTCTAAGGTCAGGAGGGTTGTGAACCCAAAAGCTCCCCTCAGTTATGAAGGCAGCAGAAAGAGCTGGCTGTGTTACCTGTCTTCTCAATCTTGGAAAAGCAATCATCTTTGATTTTATAGCAAACTGCAATGTACAAGCAGTGGGTGGTGTGAGCACCACAGCAAAGTATACAGTTTGTTCTTGTTTTGTGTGACCTTGCCAAATGAACCAACCCAGAAGTGCTACAACTGCATGTGCAAACTTAAGTGAGGCTTAAGAAAAATTTGTCTTTCTGGGTCCTCTTCAGAACCTCATGAGCATTTGTAGTTGTTACTAAAACACATTACGTGCTCACAATGCAAGGCATTTGCTTTCAGATTATGAATACATTGTGGTATTGGAGTAAAAGAGCTGTACTAAATACATGGCTTTAGCACCTACACTTCAGCTGACAAAGCACTCGTTTCTAATGTGCCTTTATAAATGGTTTTCCAAACATAATTATCTGGAATGGTCTAAGGTGTGCACAGTCCAGGTGTTTTATCCTTACTAATGCTTGTGAACTCTCCACAGCATTTGATAGTGACACAGTGATCAGATTTCACCGAGGCAGACTGAATTAGAGTATAAACTCTGTCTGTACCTTGCTGTCAGTGATGTGGTTTTGATAAACAGTGCTTCAAGACCACCATAAGGCTAAGGCATTTGTTAATTCTGAGTGCCTGGATGGCACATCAAATACTCAAAATACTGAATAACTAAGCTTGTTGCTCAGGAAATGAAAAAAAAATAATCCAAACCTTGATAGTGTACTGATTAGCTATATGGCTTGCTAAGCATCGGCAATGACCTATAAAAAGACGGCTAGCAAAACTCTACAGGCCTCTTCATGGTCCCAAATACTGGCTGGTTTGGTTTCTAGGCTTAGGCAGAGCTGTCATGGACAGTCTTTTTCCAACAGATGCAAGGATGAGAATCAATGCCATATAGGGATTGGTAGAGGTCTCACACTGATTACATGAATTACAAGCTACAGAACTAAGAACTCCAGTTTTAAGTCACTTTCCAACCTTTTGGCACTCTAGTGTGTAAGTACTGCTGGTGCTTACTCATGCAATGCTGATTATAAATGTGCATGTCCATGAAGAGTCTCCTGCCCAAGCTCTTGAGTGTCACATGCAATTTTGCTTAGAGGGTGCACAGTAGCATTCTTGCTAAGCCTTCAGCAGATGAGAGTATACTGCATGTCCTTACTAGGAACACTGCAAAATGAAACCTTGTCTTACAACAGATAGTACTACCAGATGCTGCCAGTGCAGATAATGAGAAGGCATGATTTCTTTAGGCTCTGAAATTCTGGTAATAGCTGGTAATAGTTCAGCTATTGTCTTCTGCTTTTACTCCCCTTCCTCCCTCCTACTAATTGATATAAATGCTGGTGTGCCCTCACTAGAGCAAATGACATAGCGCAAAAGGACATAGAGCCAGCCTCAAGTAACCAGATAGCACAGTACTGCAGATGTCCTATGAACATGAGATACTCACTTCTCCTGGGATTGGATAGAATTGGGAGCTAGTTGTCCATAAAACCTCTGGTCCACAATTAAGTGCCTGAAGAGAAAGGGAGGTTTCTGAATAAGGGAAGAAGGAGAAACAGTCTCACTTCTGTGCCTGGCAAAATTATGGAGAAGATTATTCTGGGAGTTATTGAAAAACACCTGAGTGACAATGCAGTCATTGGTCCCAGCCAGCATGGGTGCTTGAGGGGAAAGGTCAGGCCTGACCAACCTAATTTCTTTCTGTGACAAGGTTACCCACCTAGATGACCAAGGGAAGCCAGTGAATGCGATTTCAGTAGAGCTTTTGATACTGTCACAGTATCCTCCCGGACAAGATGTCCACAAACACACAATGCAGTGGGTGAGCAATTGGCTGACGGGTTGGGCTCAAAGGGTTCTAGTAAATGGCATGAGTTGGTGACCAGTCACTAGCAGGGTTCTGCAGGGATCCATCTTAGGGCCAGTACTCTTTAATGTCTTCATAAATCATGTGGACGCAGGACTTGAGGAAATACTAAGCAAGTTCACCGATGACACAAAATTGGGAGGCGCTGCCAACACTCTTGGGCAGAGAGGCCCTCCAGGGGGATCTGGACAAATTGGAGAACTGGACAATCACCAACCACATGAAGTTCAACAAGAGCAAGTGCTGGATTTTGCACCTGGGACATGAAAACCCTGGCTGTACATAGAGACTGGGGAAACAAGATGCTGGAGAGCAGCTCCATGGAGAGGGATCTGGGCGTTCTGGTCAGTGTAAGTTGAACATGATCCAACGGTGTGCCCTGATAGCCAAGAGGCCATCCATGTCCTGGGTGCATCCAGCACAGCATTGTCAGCCAGGCAAGGGAGGTGATTGTCCCGCTCTGCTCTGCACTGGTGCGGCCTCACCTGGAGCCCTGTGTGCAGTTCTGGGCACCACAGGATAAAAGGGATATAAAGCTACTGGAAAGTGTCCAGAAGAGGGCTATGAAGTTGGTGAAGGGTTTAGAAAGGAAGCTGTATGAGGAGCAGATAAAGTTACTTGGTTTGTTTAGCCTGGAGGAGACTGAGGAGACTCATCGTGGTCTACAGCTTCCTCACAAGGGGAGGAGGAGGCGCTGATCTCTGTGGCAACCAATGATAGGACCTAAGGGAATGGCAGGAAGATGTGCCAGGGGACGTTTAGGTTGGACATCAGGAAAAGGTTCTTCTCCCAGAGGGTGGTGGAGCACTGGAACAGGCTCCCCAGGGAGGTGTCATGGCCCCAAGCTTGACAGTGTTCAAGAAGAGACCGGACAACACCTTCAGACACATGGTGTGAACTGTGGGGTTGTCGTATGCAGGGACAGGAGTTGGACTCGATGATCCTTGTGGGTCCGTTTCAACTCAGGATGTTCTATGATTCTATGAGGCAAAGTCAGTTATGCTATTAAATACGATTTTTTTATTCTTTCTGATTTTATACACCCACAAACTTTTCAGGTGGAACTGTAAGGATGTATGTACCACTTGCATATAGGCAGCAGGTTCTTGTCAAGTTAACAGGAAAACATTTTCAAAAGCATTTGAAGAACCATTCTCTTGACAGGACTAGTTAAAAGTGTTTAAACTTTTCAAATGTGTTTTATGCTTTCATGTTTTTTCTGTGCCTGCACCCTCCTTTCAGCTGCTAGGGAAAAACATATCAGGACTGTGAAATATCAAAAATACAGAGCTTCAGGAGGTCTGGAAAGCAAAGCCTGGTCCCTCTTTTATTCAGACATTTCTTGTGATGCAAGAGGATGGAAAGATCAAATGATGGGGCTCTTCTGTTAGAACCTCAATATGGTTACTCCTGACCTGAGCTGCTATAGCTGTAGAGCAAAGCCAGTTTCTCCTTTACCTGCTCATGGAGCTATTGCTCTGATATTGAAGTTAGTTCCTTTCCTGTGTGCCTTGGTTTACTTGGTGATTCCCACTAAGAACCCCTGCATCCACTAGAGCGTGGAGGTTCTCCTTAGCCCTCCTTTTGTTGCTCATGTATTTGAAGAAACATTTTTTGTTGCCTTTTACAGTAGCAGCCAGGCTCAGCTCTAGTTGGGCTTTGGCCCTTCTAATTTTCTCCCTGTATAACTTCACAACATCCCTGTAGTCTTCCAAGTGTGGAAAAAGCCCCTTTTATTCCCTTGTACTAGTACTTTACTGGACTTCTGAGCATACATTAGAGTGTCTTCAGGGGCTGAGTTAGATGTTGAAATAGGGTATTAAATACAGAAGATAGTGTTGTGCCTGTTTCTCCACAGGTATCTTCTTGCTGGGATAGCTGATTAGTTAGAAGGGTCTGTTTTTCAGTTTCTCCTTGTGTCAAGTAGTTATTACTACAGTATCTTAAAAGTGTGCTATAAAGTGTGTATATACACACAAAGTGTGTATAAAGACAGAGCTATATATCAAGAAGGACTACTGAAAGAAACATAAACCATTGTTTACCCAGGGAAGCATTCATTGGTATTTGGTATACTTTGCTCTCAGGCTTTTGAATGTCTTAAAAGGTGATCTGACTTCCCATCCTGCCAGCTGAAGCTCAATGCAGGACAAGAACAGTCTACCTGCAGCCACCAGAACTGCTGAGAAGATGCACTGTGTCACTCTGCAGTGCGCGAGTTTTCATGAAAAGTAGAGTCTTTATGATCAGATGTGCCACATAGCTTAATTTCAGCTAATGGGCTACCAAAGAATAAACAATCCCCTCTGCTAATTTGGCTGATGAAGTAGTAGACTTAAGTCCCTTGAGAAAACCCCAAACAATAAAATTCAAGTAAATGACTGTTGGCCGTAGCCAGAAGACAAAGATGCTCTCTGCTGCACTTGTCAGTTTGTTCAGACTGCCCTGCAGGATGTAAGCACACTAAACCATGGTCTTTTTCTTCCATATGCAAAGCTTCTAAAAAGGGACTCTGCCCTCCAAAGATGATGTAATAAATAACTGCCTCCACCACAATTTCTAGATGCAGCCTTTTTGATTGTAGAGGCAACTTCCAGCAGTTCCACCCACTGAAATTACTACTGGCTATTAGTGATTACCTCAAATTTACTTTGTGGGTGAAAGCTCGGAAACAAAAAGCTGGTCACATTGTAGACTTCTCATTTCACATAAGTGGGAAATGAGATTTGGATCCCCAAGTTTTAGCTATAATTTGACACACCATACACATATTCCTCACCATACATCAAGATATGCTCATAAATAATTCAGCTACACTTAAAACAACATATGGACTTACCAACAGAGCTGATTAAAAACAACAATTGCACATTTGTTCCTATGAAGTCAGATGAAATTTAGGAAAAATACAAAAAGGTAATACCTCAATTAGAAAACCCTGAAGTAGTCATTAACTATTCAGAACACTACTCTGATTCAGTAGCTGCCCTCATCAAAGACAAATTTTGGACAAAGTATCCCTCCACCCATTAAGAATTTGAATAGTCCATTTCTAGAATTCTTCCAGGTACCTAGTATATTCTACGTGTAGTGTAATCCAGTACCAGGCTAGCAGCTCCAAGAAGGGCAGGATCTGCTAGATTTGAGACTACCACATCCACAGCTTTAACAGAGGATAGAGCCTGTCGATTTATGACTTCTTTGACAGCATTAACGTAGTGGCTAGCTAGAACTCCAGAAAGGATCACAAGAGAGGGGTTCACGGTGTGCAGAATGTTCACAACTCCAAGGCCTAATGCTGTCCCAGCTGAAAAGATAAAGTAAAAAGAAATTAAGTAGAATACTTGAAGCAGTCCAGGCTTGGTAGCTGAAATAGGTCTGTTAGAAGCAAATAACACTGTCAGGAAAAGGGTTTAATTCCACAGAGCAGACAGTTTTGAGTTTATATTATCAGAGAATATGAGTTTGCCATTAATTTTATTTCAAAATTAAAAGAAAAAAAGGGCAATTTTATTGCACATTAATGCATTATCCAATGATGTGGATGGGAAAGACAAAGCAATACATTGCCACACTTGTAAGCTAAGAGAAAACATGAATGCATTACTCTACCATCTTAGAGCTGTCAGCTATGTATGAGGAAGAAGATCGTGTTTGAAACTAGTAGAACTGTAAAATAGTCCACGTAAAGTAATGTGTAAATTGTCTTTACTTGCTCAGACTAGCCATTCACTTGCCTACAATATGTTCCCAAATTTTCCAATATAAAAATGTTGAGGCCTGACTTTTTTTAAGCTGATCTTTGCAGAAGCTTTTGATCTCCTAATTTATTTGAATATAGACTTTTAATACACACTTCTGCTAACATTTCCTCCAACATTTATATTTAACATTTATTACCATTAGTAATTATATAGAGAGGTCCTCAAAGTGTAGAGTTGTGTTCATAGAGTTACAGTGCATTACCATTTCTGTATCCCCAAAAATATTATATTCCACCCTTTGAGCTATGTTCTCACCTGTTCTGAGAATGCTGTCTGCTTTTGTGTTCCCAAGTTTAGCTGCTTGAATGAGATGTGCAGCACTAACAACCTCCTCCTTCTTCATTGACATTCCTTCTACTAAAAGCAGATCCTCTGTTTGAAAAGGAGAAAGCCAAGAGGAAAGAATGGTGATGTGGTACGTCAAAAAATGGAGGGTGACAGGCAGTTAAGATCTTTACATCTCTTTACTTGCATACCAAAGTGTTAATCCTGAGCAATCTGTTCCACCTGGAGTTTACCCAAAGCAGTCATATATTATTCAGGGAACTACTTTTAGAAGCAGGGAATCAAACTCAAACAGTTACAGTATGGTAATCCACTATTCTTGTCAGCCCCAAAAGTTAATAAAATAAACCACAAATGTTCTCAAGCTTAGATAACACTGAGAAGCTATTGCTGAAAGACAATCACTGTGAAGCCAAACCTTGCCTGTCAAATCACCTTACAGCATGCTTAAAAAGGAGAGACTAAGCTCTAATACACACTTCGAGGTCCCTTCCAATCCCTAACATTCTGTGATTATGGTAATTTTGAGATCGGTGGTTGTACATGTGGCTTCCTTGGGTGCTGCCATCACTGAAAAAGAACTGTACTGTCCTACACAGGTTGTGGCAGCTCCTGGGTTGGCCATACACAGGAATCCTATCTAGTTGCCTGTACACCTGTTCTTGTCTCCTCCTAAAAAAAGCTGGCAGGTCTGTTTTTCTTAATATCATCTTTACCAATTTCTTCCTATACTGCAATTGTGTGATCATGTTTTCAAAAATGAAGTACATAAATACCATCGTGCAATCTCTTTGCTTCTCTCTGTAATGCTATTCCAGAGGCATATGCTTCTATACATCCTTGGCTACCACACAGGCATTCTGGTCCATCTAAAGATACAACAATATGCCCAAGCTCAGCAGCACAGAAAGAACTGCCATGGATCAATTCGTGTTGATGAACGATTCCACCTCCAATTCCTGCAAAGATATGAAAACTTCTACAATTAAAAAAATTAAAATAATATATCCCCCCCCCCCAATTTTTAAAAACCCTATTTCTGCAAGACACTGGCATTTGCTTATTCTAATACAAGATAAAATATGTGCATCACTGGTCTTCTGTACTGGAACCCCAAAATTACTGATTATTGAAGAACTCAGATGACACCTATTCATGTTTGCATCAAAATGTTATATAATGCTTCTCCTTTCTTAAAACGCCTCTTGATGTTACTGAACTACTATGATAGATCTTTAAGCTTGAGAATCACGCTCTTTATGCACATGAATAACCTTTCCAGTGGCCTTTAAATTTTGTGTTTCAGAGGAAATTTTTAATGAATCATAAAAAAACAGGTTGGAAGGGACAAGGATCATGTGGTCCAACCTTTCTTGGCAAAAGCACAGTCTAGATAAGATGGCCCAGTACCCTGTCCAGCTGAAACGTAAAAGTATCCAATTTGCAGGAATCCACCACTTCCCTGGCGAGATTATTCCAATGGCTGATTGTTGTCACGGTGAAAAAATTTCCCTCTTGTGTCCAATCAGAATCTCCGCAAGATTAACTTGTACCCATTGTCTCTTGTCTTTTCCATGTGACCCTTTGTAAAAAGAGTCTCCATCTTCTTTGTAGCTACCCTTTAATTACTGGAACATGGTGATGAGGTCTCCTCTTAGCCTTCTTATCTCAAAGATGAACAAACCCGGTTCTCTCGTATGTCCTCATATGTCAGCCTCTCAGGCCTTTGATCATCTCTGTAGCCCTTCTCTGGACCCTCTCCAGCCTGTCCACATCCTTTTTGCACAGCAAGGACCATACCTGAACACAGTAGTCCAGGTGTGGACTGACACACACTGAGTACAACAGGATGATGACTTCTGTGTTTCTGCTGGCAATGCCCTTGTTGATGCAGCCCAGCATCCTGTTGACCTTTGCCACAGCAGCACACTGTTCGCTCATAATGAGCTTGTTGTCCACCAGAACACCCAGGTCCCTTTCCACAGAGCTGATCCCCAGCCAGGCAGATCCCAGCCTGTGCCGCACTCCTGGGTTATGTTTTCCCAGGTGCAAAACCTTACGCTTGTCTTTACTCATCTTCATAAGGTTGTTGTTAGCCCACTCTTCCATCCTGTCCAGGTCATTCTGCAGGGTGGCTCTCCCTTCTGAAGTGTCCACTTTCCCCCTCAGTTTGGTGTCATTGGCAAACTTCATCACGTACACTTGACCCCATCAGCCAGCTCACTTATGAAGATGTTAAACAGTGTTGGGCCCAATATCAATCCCTGGAGGATCCCACTCATGACAGGTTGCCAGTTGGAAAAGGAGCCATTTACCACTACCCTCTGGATATGGCCTCTCAGCCAGTTCCCCACCCACTGCAGAGACCACTTGTCTTGATTGTAATGCATCATTTTCTCTAGGAGAAGGCCATGGGAAACCGCATTGAAAGCCTTGGAGAAATCCTAGTAGACAAGTTTCACTGCTCACCCCACAACAACTCAGCAGATTACTTTGTTGTAGAAGGTCATCACGTTTGTCAGGCATGACTTGCCCCTGCTCAATCTGTGCTGGTTATTCTCAATCACATGCTTTAACTCATTTGTGATAGCCACCTGGAGAACTTGTTCCAGAACCTTCCCAGGGACTGAAATACAATTTCGTGGATCCTCCTTTAAGCCCTTCTAGTAGATGGGAGTGACAATAGCCTTCTTCTAATCGGGGGATGTCCCAGAAGACCTACACAACTTCTCAAAGATTGTGGAGAGTGGCCTTGCAATGACATCAGCCAGCTCTCTTAATGCTCTTAGATGAATATTGTCAGGGCCCACCAATTTGTAGGTGTTGAGCTCTTATAATAGCTCACATGCCAACTCTTTCTCATTAGCACCAACCTGGATTTCTGTTCCCAAGGCCTGGGGCCAAACAGTGCTTGTAAAGATAGAGGTGAAGGAAGTGTTGAGAACCTCTGCCTTTTCAGCATTGTTGGTGAATACTTCACCTCTGCTGTTTATCAGCAGGCAATATTTTCCTTCTGTTTCTGCTTGTTTATGTACCTGAAGAACCCTTTCTTGTGGTTTTTGACATCTCTGGAAAATTCCAATTTGAGATCAGCTTTTGCTTTTCTAACTGCATCTCTGCACACACTGGCAATGCCCTTGTAGCTCTTAACAGTTATGTGTCCACTTTTCCACCTCTGGTATTCTTCTCTTTTCGTTTTGAATAGACTCAGAAACTCTGCCTACTTCCCTTACCTTTAAAGGGAGTGAATTGTTTTTGTGCTTTCAGGAGAGCATTCTTGAAAGACTCCCAGCACTCACTAGCTCCTTCATCCTCCACATAAGCTTCCCATGACATCACTCCCAACTGTATATTAATGCTGTATTTAGACAGCTAAACCTATGATGTAAAGAGCCTGGACACTTAAATCTGCAATCCTTTGCTGCCCCTTCCCAAGACTTATGTGGGGATTAATCAGCTAGTTATTAATGCCACCATTCTGAAGGACTATAAACTTAACAAATAATAAAAGTTACCCCACATTTGCATTTGAGATATAATAAGTGTCATCTCTCCTATTAGGTTGCTTACCTCCTAGATGCACATCCTGATCTGGCTTGTATTTATGCAGCTGGAAGAGAATTAAGCTATAAAGCTGAAAAAAGCAAAATTATTCCAGCTAAAGTTGCTCAGATTTTCCTTATGTTGAAAAAATTGAATGCCTGCATAGCTGTGTCAGCAGAACTTCTTTTATCAAGAAAATTATACTACGCAAAAGGCTTCACTTGCCTGAATAGATTAAAAAGTACACTAAAAGAAATAAATAGATATAATGGCAAAAAGATTTTTGATTTAAGAATGTAATATATTAGGGTTTTCCAGGCACAGTAGTGGTGTTTATGCTTTTAGGATCAGTTCAGCCTCTGAGTAATGGTGCTGGTATTTTGACTTTGCATGTCATTGAACTATAGCATACCCACCTGTACCAGTAATGAGTGTTACAAAATTTTCTATTCCTTTTCCGTGACCAAATTTCCTCTCTGCTAGAGCAGCACAGTTTCCATCATTGTCCACCCAGACTGGCAGGTGCAGAGCATCAGATATCGGGGTTCTGAGATCCACAGAGCTCCACTCCTGAATAAGTTTTGTAGAGTGAAGCACAATTCCTTCTCTGGGGTTTACGCGTCCACCTGTGGAAATACCTGAGTCCCAGAAATACAGGAGAGAAAAATCAAAACCAAGTCTGTGTAACACTTTAAGTAAAAGATCTATTTTACTCTTTACAATTACAAATATTTTTATTTCTAATACTAGTCTTTGAAGCAGAGCATGCAAGCAAAAATTTCTCAGTATTACTGGCAGTGCAATTTCTGACATGTAAAGGTAATTTATAGAACTCCATTGCTCTAATCACAATGCAAACAGTATCTTAAGACTAGGTAGGTGGGTGATGATTACTGTTAGTCAAGAGAGTTAATGTTCCCACTTTAGGCAAAATTGCAGCAAATCACTTAATACCTGTGTTTGTTTTTAGTCAAGTATGAAAGACAAACAATAGCAAACTGTGCAAGATAAATTGTTCAAACCCTGCAACCGTGGAAGTGTCCTGAAATTTGCTGTAACTCTCAAGATTTAGAATGACTAAATATAATCACTGGACTTTGAGTAGTAATTTCTATTGAAAAATACATTGTTTTGCAGAAATGTCAAGACTGTGTGCAGAGATTTGTCTCCTGAACAGAATAATGGCTAATAATAGGCACTATTAGCCAAATCAGTTTTCACTAGCTGGAGAGGCTTCTGAAGTCAGGAGCTTAAAAATGTAGGCCACTCTGTTATGGAGGTATTTAGCTCTAGACCACAAAGTCTGAACATGTTATCTATTCATCATTGCACAAAGATTATTTAATTGTGTCACTTATCTAAAGACGTTAAGAAAAAAACAGTCTCAGTGTTAAAATTATAATAGAAGGCAGACACAAAGTCTACAAGACAAAGAGCTGAATTTAACATTAAAGCTGTAAGACTGCAAAAAAATCTCACTTTGTAAAGCCCAAATCATCCAGTAAATAGGTAGTTCTGACAAGTATCTCTATGCAACATTTGTGTCTAGATCTGGGTCTCCTTTGGTTTTAAAATTTGTGTTTTGTAAAAATTAAAAAAAAAAAAAAAAAAAAATCAGTAACAGCTTCTAGTGCTCCTTGGGCCTGATAGTTCTTTACTTTCCCCTCATTTTCATAAATCTGTTTTTAATATAAATGCTTTGTGGAAAAAAAAAGCCCAAACAAACCACAGTAAAAAAATTTGAAACTAACTGCAGAGCTGTTGCAATCTAGACTTATTTGATAACCAAGACAAAAAGATAATTAAAATTGTGATTGAGTCCTACATTTTAATCACTCTACAAACCTGTGTTGTCTTAGCAGGAGTTCTCCAAGGGTTATGCTTATGTAGCTAGTATTTTGAGTGCTGACAGCAGTTTATAGGACTAAAAGGAGGAAACCACTTTTTTCTTTTCATCGTTTTCTGTTAGTAGCTCTTTCTCCTTATTCATTTCCAATGGTTAACAGCTGGAAGAAGGCCAGTGTTACTGATAAAAAGTCCAGGATTAAGTCCAGCCCTTCTGCTCAGTCTTGCAAAAATTTCTCCAGAGTCACAGGAACTCTCTATCTTATGATTATTAGCCTTAAGGAAATGACTAGAATCTAATACATTAATTATTCCCATAGGAATGATATGTCATTGTCTAAAGAGAACTCTCAATTTCAGCTAGTATTCTGATTCAAACTACAATTCATAATGAGACAAAGAGCAGCTAACAAAAATACTCAGGTAAGCAATTTCTTATTCTGTAGTAACACCTTCCCCCTTTCAATAGCTGAACAGTAAGCAATCAGTCACAGAAGGAAGGGGGCTAAAGAATAAATAGAATGTAATTCTTGTAAAATGACAAACTAAAGGAAAGCTTTTCCTGCATATATAAACCTCTGTAAACCAGTTTATAGTTTCATTATCCTAACAAAGGTAGCTGACTGTGAACTCTTCTTACATGACTCAGCTCCTGTTGTTTAAAGAGATATTTAATATACACTAAGCATCTGACTCATAATTCGGAAACTACAGGGAGCTTCAAAATCCACAAAAATCTATCTATCACACATTTTAGATATAGTTTAGATAGGTGTTTTAAATTAATCACTAGTGATTTCGTGTTAAAAAACTTAGATGAAAAGACAAAGTTAATATTTGTTAACTTACCTACTCCCAAAATTCTGCAGTTCACAGTTAGTGCCTCTGACGCAGCCTCTACACACATCTTTAGAATTAATTCTAGTCTGTCTTCATAAGTTTTAGGGTTGAGCTGGGTATACTTCTTAACTATTTCACCCTAGAAATAAAAAACAACAAAACATGCCTTACAGAAATTTACTTCATTATGAAATTTCAATTTAAACTACAGTTCAACTTGAAAACAAAGAGTCATCACTTTTGTCTTAAAAAAAGAATACAGGTGCGTGCCTTAGTTCTTGACTTACACGCTATTCTGTGCAAAATTCCTAACAGCTCTGGGAGACAAGTTTGCAAGATTAGGCATTGCATTGTGCTTCTGTAATCAACCTCTCCTGTCTGAAATAAAATACGTATTTCAATGAACACATAGATTGTATAAAGAAATATCACAGGAGCTATTTCAACTGTTGTTAGGAGTAAATTGTGATACAGCAATACATTTATACTCAATACTAAAGTGTTAAAAGTGTTGAAAAAAAAAAGAGAGTAGCAATTGCTAAAAAGGACAGAAAACCATAGTGCTTGAAGAATAAAATGTTTCCAATTTGACTACATCAAAGTTTTGCCTGGTGTCACAGGCACCACTGTTTTACTACCAGGAGGAGACTCATCCAGAAAGAAATGCTAGAAATTTCAATGCAAAATTTACTATCCTTTCAGAAATAACTTTTTTTCTAAGCAACACACTTCTGAGTCACTTGATGTATTTCCGGAGTGCCATTTACTGTGACGTATGTTTTGTGGGGGAGGGAGGGTCCAGGAGGAAGGGTTTATTTTCAGCCCTAGGAGTCATGCAGTGGTAATGAAGGCATTCATTATACATGCCTGAGTCTGTGAGTACGAAGAAACTAATCTTAATGTAATGTTAATATTGCAGGATTCAGCCAGGAAACTGCAGAAGATATGCTGCTTAGCAATGCTATTCTCCCTATTATGCCCCCAGTATTCTACAATATATGGAAGTGAACACCATTGTATTAATACAGCTAAGCAAAAAGGAGTAACAAAGACAGTCTAAAAGCAACATGGCTGAGTCATTGTTGTCAAAATAACTTAGAAAATTCCAATACATCAATGGTTTGAGTATTAGATCCCATCATCTCAGCATCACACCAGCTGTAGGGTTCGGGGATTTTTATGTTTAGTTTCCTTTCAACTTTTGGTTTGGATGGGGGGTAGAAATGAGACTAAGTTATTTTGGAAGACAAAACATTATCTGGAGTTTTTGAACACTCAGTTATTTTCCTAATGAAAAGAAAACTACACCTTCAACTCTGCCATTTCCTGTTAAATGCTTACATCTGTTGTGTAAATTTTATTATGAACATCTGACCCTTTTCACTCTACAACTTACTAACATTTCAACTTTCATAAATGCCACCTCAAGCTGCACTCTGCAAAATGGACAGGATTTTTTTTTTTTTTCCCCTAGGCTGTGTTGGCAGAAAATGTGATGTCAATTTTACTTCTAAAACAATATACTTTTAAAAGTTGTCTTAAAGACATTAATGATCTGCCAGACATCTCCTTTTGAATGAATGCAAAAATTCTGGACCATATAATATTAATTTACATAGCACTTCATCTTCCTTTAGGCAACTTTTCTTCCTGGGTAAATATGTCTAACTGATCTAGTTTTCTGGAAGTATGCAGTGTAATGGCAGATGTAATTGTCCAATACTGTTAGGAATAAAAACAAAAGACTTCTTAACATGAGTTTTATTCACACTTTTTAAGTGTTGCAGAATTCAAGATTTTTTTTTTTTCCCCAAACAGGAAGACAGGTATCTAAATGAGTTAAAATTCTCCAGTCCTAACTATTATTTGTAATATGTTATCTATGACTAGTAGAGCTACACAAGCAATGCATACTTATCTGTGCTATTACACAGACAAAGGAAAGCTTCCTACTGTGCCATTACCAGAGAAATGGGTTGAGGAACTTCTAAGCATGGTGACCATTAAATCACGCAGTATCCCTAAACCTGAACATCTCTCCATACAGCTTTTACAAGGCTGTAAGTTCAAGCCTATTTCAAATGGGTTACACTTTTACAGGAAGAGAGGTACTTCAGACCCAAAACTCATTCATCTTTAAAGTCTCTATGAATTCTAGTATATGTATCAAATTCTGTTGATGGTATTAAACCATCAAACATATCTTCATACAAAGGACACAATCAACACAATTAAAACAAACAAACAAAACAAAAAAAACTACAAATAAAACAGAACAACCTACCAAAAACCATTTTAGGAATTTTAGAAGATCATCATACAACTCAAATCAAATACCCTTTTCCAATGCAAGATCAACAGACTATAATTCAGCTGGTTTTAAGAGACCTTTTAAAACCAATTCCTGCTATTTTGGCAATGAAAACAGCATAGCCTTCCAGACTATTTCAGGCTTCTCTTGCATTGACAGCTAAGCCGGATAATAAGAAAAACTTTTAAATTTCCCTTCTACTGTTTTAATACTGTACTACTTGCTTGTGCACAAGTGAATCTGATTTTTCTGTCCATGGAAGAGACTTTCCCCTTCCACCCCTGCCAGTCACTTTCCTCTTCTCTAGATAATTGTAGATTCTTCAACTTCTCCCTGTTTTCCATGTCTGTAATAATTATTGTTGTTTTTCCTCCTTATTCTTCCAATTGGTCTATATCTCTGTGGTGTGATGCATTACAGCGAACACTGTTCAACTGAGGCATGATAATGTCTCACCGATTATGCTTCTATGCAGGAACGTACTGAGAATTTTTGATTACTGGCTGTTTTCTTGATAGAAGAGATGCAAAGTTCTGTATCCGGAGCCCAACCACCATGAACCCACCACTCTTCCTCAGTAAATTGCTTTGCTAGATGCTGGTTGTTGCTCAAAATGGGTCTGTGTGTCCATTACATGGCTATGTAAGGCAGTGGGGAAGTAAAAACTCTGCTTTTGGAGCCTTTCCCTTTTTGCTTGACATATAAAAAGTTGCAGGGTGAACTAAGTAATCTTTTATGGGGAACCAACACATCTGAATGTTGTCCTATTCTTCAAGGTCTATATGACTTCCCACAGAGAGGGAGCAGCTAGGACCATGCACCAGCTAACGGGCTTTGCTACTTTAACAGCAGTCTGCCAAAAGCAAACCAGCAGGCAAGTTGTTTCAAGACCTTATAAGAGGTGCAACAAATAAGCTAAAATCTACCTAACCCCTAAACAGCAAAAAAGGATAGCACTACTTTATTTTTGAGCTCTTTTGCATCATAAGCCCATACCCCCATGGTGGGAACAGAACCACAAAGCCTAATGGAGTTTGCATAATGTCTAAAAGCACAACAGAATATTTACCTTCATACTGACAATTGCTACTCGGAGATTTGTTCCGCCTAGATCCACAGCTAGAGCACTCTGCGTCTCCAGAATATGGTCAATATCTTGAGAGATATTATCTTTGACAGGAGGAAAACAGAATTTCTTTTGCAATGGTTCGTTGAGGTCAATAGATTTAAGGAACTTCAAAATCCTTGGAACAGCATTTCCATCTCCATATATTTTTGAGCTATAACATGAAAAAAACAAACGAAACCAAAACAATTTCATTGGAAATAACACTGCAATAGAGAAAGTTCTTTATATAACAGAAGGATGTAACACTGTGGCATTACAAAATTATGATACAACTATCATAACAATACTGCAGCTTACACTACACAAACCTGTCATGGGATATGGTAGATAGTGTCAGTACTTTGAAATCACACAACAGAAGGGCAAGTTTGGCATTAGCTCAATTTTGGAATACAAAACAGGGAAATTAGAAAACTGGAAAGCTAATGATGTAAAAAAAATTAAGAGCTTAATGAAAGGATCCACATAATTAAGATCTAAAATTATGAAAAGTTTATGTATGTGCTACAAGTCCAGACAAGATGTACTTATCACACAGACAACCACTATGTAGTAATAAACTGTACATTCATGTCAGTTTTCAACTGGTTTTAAAATACCATAGTAGATGCTGTCAGACATTTGGTATTACACAATTCAGTTTTATTACTCTGTTGAGGTTCTCAAAAAATATACTTTTGATTCTTGTGCTTAATTGGACAACTATTATACCCTGATGCTTTTAAGAACTTACACATTAAAGAACTGAGGGTCAGTGCTCCATGGCTGAAGAATAATAAAAAGCGTCTTGCTATAATCCTGCAGCTCCCCTGGAAGCTTGCACTCAGGACTCTTCATGTATCACACCTTAGGTCAATCCAGCTATAAAGTAGCATGTCCTTCAGCCAGGAGTCAGGTGTAAGCAGACAGGATGTTCTGCCCCATGCTGCTCCTTTGGAACGAGCTCTCTTAATCATAGCAGTCTAAGCTAACACAAGAATTTTGTCGTCTTGACTTTCTGTTGGACATTATATTCTTAGTTATATCAAAACATTACTAGTAACATTTTGCTCTGCAAATACTAATCTGAATACTGGGCATTGCACTATGATTTTGAATGAAGTACATAAAATGAAAAATAATTTGTAACCTCAGATTAGTGCATTAAAAGCATTCCAATCAAATATGATAAACCATCTAAATGACTAAATGCCTTTTACTCTACTGCTTTAACATTTCCTCCAATGAAACACTATGAATATACTTACCATGGGTACTGTTTACCAAATTGCAGCTGTAGAGCATGCAGAATCTTATCCTGTGTATCAGCATCACGAACATGAAGAACATTTTCACCTAGATGACAAAAATTAACATAGTAGGACAGGTCAGCTCCTCAAATTACATTAGAGGATAAGAACTGCTCTAGAAATTACGAAATAATTATTTTTTTTTCCCCTGAGCAGAAAAGACTACAGCCAGATCAACATTGCTCTTCATCAATTATGTGCCTCCTCTTGCTCCCAATAAAGCAATGGTGACTCCTATGATATGTTGTCATGCATTACAAACCACCAGAGAGTAGAATATTAGCCTGCAACAGAATTCTGTTATTAAATTACAAATGCACAAATGAAAACGGTAAATTTCTATTTGTGTCATATCTGCATATCTGTGAAATACCACAATACAGTTCCTTCCTGAAGTGGTGAAGAATTTGTATTTTTTAAAATGATACTTTAATACATGTCAAACATCAAACTAGCTACAAAGGAGAACGAATAGTTGCCTATTCTGCTAAATGGAATCCACTGCAAACGGAGTTATATTTTAACCTGTCTATAGAGAAAAGCCTCATTATCTTATGTAAAACATACAAGCAGCATTAACATGATACAGGAATAGCCAGCAAAGCTTTAAAATGGGTCAAAAATTCTCTTGCACTGATACTGCCTCCCTCAAGCGTTCATTTGACTTTATCCCATAGAAGAAAAAAAACGCAAAACCATGAGGAAATTAAAATGGTTATGCAAACACGTACCTGTTTCTCTTCCTGTCTGACGTGTCCCCAAGTTGATGACAGGTGTACCAAAGGCGCCCACCTCTCTAACACCACAACTGCTGTTACCAATCATGCAACCGGCATGAGCAACTAGCTGAATGAACTGGTCAAATGGGACATGCTTTACTGCCCGAAAGTTGGGATGATGTTCAATGCCTTTCTTCCTCATCACCCGAACCATCTCTTTGCTTCCTACAGAAAACCAAGAATTAGAATAAATTATTCAAGCTCTGTTGTTAAACGAAAAGTCCAAATGTGCAAGGGAGCTAATAGCAGTTCATTGAGTTGCCAGCTCCAAACTGATTTTGTTCTGTTTTTATCCTCACAGTGCAAGTTGCAGAGCTGGGCACGTAAGCCCAAGTTTGATCCCAAAATCAACTGCAAAAATACTTTTGTCATTTTAGTTAATTTAAGAGGCATTAATATTGCTTCTACATGTCACATGGTTTCTCTTCATCTTTCTCTACACGCTGAAAAGCTGAAGTGTCCTCCAGCAATGTCAACATGGAGCTGCAGCAGATGTACACCTGATGCTGAGACCATCCAGCTACTTCCATCTGGCTGGAAGTTCTGGGATAAAAGCAATCTATAAGAACTAACGTATGGTTTAAAGACAATCTGTTATGTGTCCCTCTGTCATGAAGGTATTTTACTCACCTGCATCTACATTAGGGAATAGAACAAGTGTTCTTTTGTTGAACGAGATGAGTGCATCTAGTGTCAGCTCAAACATCTTTATGGAATGTTTAATATCTGTAGTTACAGGATGTTGCAGAGCAACTATGTAATCTCTGGTTTTGACATCTTCACCTGTCCAAATGGAGCCAAGAAACGTTTTTTTTTTTTTTATTGGAATAGGATAGTAACAGGAAAGGAGGATTTACTTTTTAAACTATTGATATGAAAGCTTGAACAATCAAGGCACTGAATGGGATATCTAACAAGTTTCAATGTTACAATAAAAATCAAGGGAGTAACAGGAGGATCCAGCTTATTATTTGCCTCTCTAGGCAAGCCTTATAACTTTAGAGACCACTACCTAAACCCCAACAAACTCTTCATTTGTAGGCCTACATGTAAAGCTTTTCAAGACTATACCAAGGTCAAGAGCCTGTTCTCACAGCGGTGTAAATATGGAATAACATGAAATGCCTGAAGCTGCTCAGGTTTTCTGTCAGTTGTCCATCCTCAAGCAAAGACTTCATTCCCATTTCTTTAAAAAAGACAATGATCCTTGTTTTAGAACATATGAAAAGAAAGTTTATCTGCAAAATATTCACCTACCAATCTAGGAAGATCCCAGCTTCCAGTTAGACAGGTTAATGTGCCATATAGGAGATTGCTTTGTCAAAGATAAAAAGCAAACACAAACCCCCACTGTTTACAGAAATTAAACGTAACTAAATGAATGAGAAACACCAAAAACCTTTGGCCCATGTTCCCCTGTTGCAGTGTATTCCTCAAAATAATGTTCATAATATACATTCCCATTGCTTTTTTTAGACCAGTCTTGAATAGCTTTGATTCTATTTGAATACATCCTTTACACCAAAACAACTGTTCATATAAAACTGTTCTATTTTTAAGTTGTTCAGCTCACACAAATTACCCATTTAAGGAGTTGGGTTTTTTGATTTGGCAAAAGAACCAGATGTGTCTACCAGGACAGATTTGTATCTTTCCAGCTATACATGGTAGAACACAGAACAAAAGAAAATGTAGAAAGAGAGAAATGCTAGATACTATTACCAAATATAGTAGTTTTTTTCAGAAGCAGCAGGTTGATGTTTGATAATCACCTCCAATTAAGCCAAGTTAAACTTATTAGCGGGAAGTCAGTCTCCTTCCTGTACTCTTCTCAGAGCCACTGGTCAACAGATCCCACACACTGATAACCTAGCTCCCAAGTTTGTCTAGTTTTGCAAGCTGTATGAAAATACAAAAAATTGATTGCTCACCTAGCCACATGCATATAATACTCATGTAGTCCTTATTTTTGGCAGAGAGAAGCTTGTCATATGAGGGGCAGCCTGCTAAAAGGATGCGGTCATGGTCTTCACACATGGCTATCAAATGCTGCTCTGCACTCCTTGTGCAGCACACGTGGTAATGGGCCAGTTTGGTTATAGCGTGTCTGATAGAATCATCAATGGTCCCACTGACTTCCCCACCTTCAATGTGAAGAATGCGAATATTCATCAGGGCTGCAGATGTGGCCAGGGCCAAAGCA
Source organism: Streptopelia decaocto (assembly GCF_964273445.1). NCBI lineage: Eukaryota > Metazoa > Chordata > Aves > Columbiformes > Columbidae > Streptopelia > Streptopelia decaocto. The sequence continues at coordinate 41,065,863 of NC_138657.1, forward strand.
TCAAATCTGTCCCCGTGAACTATCATTATGTCAGGTTTCAGGCGGTTCAGGACATCCGGTAACTTGACTAATGCAAGGCCCACTGATTCCACCATAGCTGCCTCATCCTCCCCTCTCACAATGGTGTGCAATCTTGTATGAATATCAAAGTCATCTTGTTCGATCATACGATAGGTATTACTGAAGGTAAGAGGAAAAGGGTTAGAATAAATACAACTCTGTTTTACAGCAACATAACCTGACAAAATAACTGTATAAAAATAGTTGTATTGGGTTTGAACAAAGGTCTGATTATCACATCTCCTTCATTGAAGAAACTGAGTTTTAAGATTTTAACAGAATGTTCTCATCCATATGAACATGTCTCTCATATTCCAAGCATCAAGTGTTTCTAGACACCTTTAATAAGGAGCTCTGCTGAACTTGTCGATCATGTTTGCAGAGAGAACAGGTATGGTATTATTTCCTTTCAGGAAAGGTATGTTGGCCCATATATTGACTTTGCTGGACATATAATAGATATGATGCAAAGCTGAGGCCTGTATGTTCACGGAAAACATCCTGCAGCTAGCATCCAATTTTTAGAATCTGTGTTTGAGCTGTATCAAGACTTACATACTCATACACTGCACAAAGAGGCCTTAAATTCAAAGGAAACAGGCTTTTGCGCTAAAGAGAGAAGGTTTTCCACACATACTACCAGCTTCATTCCATAATGAGAAAGTAAAAACATTCCTTGAATACTGAGAATTGTTATTGTTTACAGTTACGTATCTGAAATATGAAAGATCACACATCTCTGTAAGATTACCTCTCTTCCACATTCACTAAACCTGACTTAAGTAATTGCACACTCTGCATGGAATAAGAGAGAAAAAACCCAGAAGTTTTCCAATTCTGTCTTCAACCTATCTGACACATTCACTGTTTAATTACACTGTTTTATTACACTTTTAAACTAATTTAAATCAGATTTAATTTTCATTAAATCCACTCTGCTACTCAAATTCCGCAAATTAAAATCTCACAATCTGCAAGGTGAGTGCTCCAGCTCAAATAAAGAACCAATCTCCTCTCTGTGTAAGTAAAGAAAACCCTATCTGTGTATTCAGTTCTGCTCACTGCTGTAACACACAGGATACATTCCTACAAGTAACTTGTCAGGTTTTTGGTTTTTAAGGCAAATATTTTTTTTTATGTGACCAAGTGAAGCAGCTCTGATTTTTATAGCATAAACTGCATTACATTTCCAAATGCCTTTACAATTGCCCTTCATAGACCTGACTCTTTCTCTACTATGTGCATTTTTCTCAAAAAACTTCATTATCTTTTCTTTCATATTCTTTCCCTTCTGAAAGGTCAAAATCTAGGAAACAAAGAAGACTGTGCATTTTTGTTTTGTTTCTTGTATTATCCTCCAAACATTTCAGTATGAAACATTTCACAGGATCACTATCATTTGAATTCTGTTACTGTTGATTATCCTACTCAAATCACTAGAACACATACATTTTCAGGAGCCACTAATTCTCTAGGAACCTACAGACTAAGGAGTGCTGGGCTACGTCCCCAAAAAAACCTTAAGCAGTACCAGGGGTTTAAGAAAACTTACAACAAAGAAACTAACAGCAACATTTGTCAGATCAAAATCTCTATTGCTTTGTGCATTAGAAATCATTTACATCAGAGAGACAGGTATTAAACACCCTGGAACCGGAAAAATAGTATTTCACATTACTTTGCACATGTCTTGCAGACTAAGGATTCAAGACTATAGCAAATGAAATGAGATTACCTTATTTTACCAATCAGATAGGATGCAATTCAAAATGCTGACTTGGCAAGAAGTTTGATTTTTTTTTTCTTAAATCAGGTTAGTTTTGTGTTTTTTAATTCACCTTGCCATGTTATTAGATGGAAACAATATCCAATACAAAATAAGGAACAGAGCACTGTACTGAGGATGGGCAGCAGTAGAACTTCCTGTTTCAGCAGTTTGAAAAAATGTAGCTTCCTCACACCCTACCTTGTGAAGTACCAAAATTTCTCGTTGGAAAGTCCAAAACTGTCTTTACTTGAAGATACGCATAACATTTCTCAAATTTCAACAACGCTTACATGCTGCAAGCCTTCTGCTAAAGTCTGATTAAACATTTTCCTGTTTCAATTACTGGGCTCCATCTGATAAATGCAGCCTGAGCAAAACCAACCAACCAACAACCACAAGCCCAGCAAGAACACACATGCTGTTCTTTATGCCCTTTCTCCAGCAAACATGAGAACATTCAGGAGCTGGACCAAGACAATCCATCCTCCCGGTCAGGTGATCTGACTGCTTACTTATAGGATGTTATGGAGGAGAACGTAATCTCTCCTGCCAAACTATACCTAACATATCAGTTATTCATTTTGTCAGAATGAGACAACCATCCTTTCCTTCCTTGCAGTCCTGGAAGTAAGAAGAATTATTTACCTAGGATATGAAATAAGTACTTTATCCAGTAACTATGCAGAATGGAAGGGTTGCAACTTAAAATGACTGAAGTTTATCTTTCCTTTGTGAAAATTAAAAACTGTACCAACTTCCATTCAATAATCACCAGATTCTTAGGGAAATCTGAATAAATTGAGTTTCTCCATTCATATAGTCTGTGATACTGTTGAAGACCTTAATTACAGCATTTACACAAAACTTTCTAAAATTCCAAGATTGGTCAGAAAAAAACAGAAATATACAATCCCAGAAGGGCTGCAAAATAAAATAAAATCTAAAAAATAAATTTAAAATTTTGTTGTGTACATTTGTGATGACAAAAATTTTGTTACCTAACATTCATTATGTTAATACTAATACCCCAGAAACAGACTGGCAGACATATAAAAAAATCACTTTACCCATAATCATCAATCAGGTGGGAACCAAGCACTATGACATCAAGCTCAAAGAACTGTGGTTCTGCCTTAATACCAAACATAATGGGAGCTAATTTTGAATAATCAGCACGATTGCAAGTAGCAACACAAACACGAAGTTTGTGGTTGTTTCCATTCTTCTCCATGACTTCTTTTTGTTTCTGTTTTGAAAGATTCTTGAAATACACTTCCTGAAATAATAGAGAAGAAAAAAAAAAAAAGAAAGCAGCAGCATTAATAATAATCTTTAGGGCAAGTAAATGGTACACTTCATGAACGGCATACACAAGTGCAGCCCAGAACTGTGGACACATAGTAGTTCATCCATTGATGACAGACAACTGATACCTTAGAGTATCTATCATTACAATAGTTTAGAAAAGGACAGATTTTTTTTTAGTTAAAACTCACTTACATTTAATACCTCTATTTCTATAAATAATATATAAAAATGTCTACATAAACAATATTTAAGTATTATGAATTTCAACTGTAATTACACAGTAAAATGACTTTTTCCTGATCAGATGGAAACTTCTGTATAAGCAGAAAAACTATTGATATCTTAATAAATGAAATAAAAAAAAAAAAAAAAAACAAAAAAAACCTCATATTCTAAAACCACAGAATGCAATAAACTGGTAAAAGATTCACCGATGGACTCTGTCAACAAAAAGAGAAAGTTTTTGCCTGAGTCAGTTTATGTATCTGTTAAACACACTTTGGTGAGATAAAATGAGTTAAACATTGACTTCTAAAGCCTCCCATACTGTTTTGCAGGCCAAAGTACATCAAGATATTACATAGCATAATATTAGATTACAATAAGACAACAGCTTTTGGAGACAAGTTGACGAATAAGGATGATGATTACCACCAGACAATATGGAGGCTATTGGGAAAAAAAGCGGGTTCTGACAATTGAAATGCCAAAGAAACTTAGTATATTTACAAGCAACACCAACAGTTACTGTAATACAATGTATTCCCTAATCCAGTTTTACAGTTTCTTTAGTAGCTGATTGAACTATGCAATGATTTTAAATGTTTACCTATCCTTTGTTTAACATTTTGCCTTGCCTTTTTTTTTTTCTTTGTTTTGTTTTGTTTTTTATTTAGGAATTGGGAAAAAATTAGCAAACAAGAAACACCTATTAAAATTAAACAGTAATCACTCCCTCAGAATAACCCAAATTCTCCCCTTGCCCCTGACAGAAACTAAGTTGGTAGCAGAGGGTATCAGACCAGCTATTTGTAATTTTTTTGTTGTCCTCTTTCCCAAAATAACTCTACTCTAAGTGAGTACCATACTTTTGGTATGAAATCTAATATGTCAGACTTCTTCTCCAATTTAATAGCAAGTAAACTTTTTCCAGATTAATGCATGAGGATTGCTCACCTTTGACTCAGAGCAGTATCAACCTCTCCAATGGTTTTACAGCTAGGGAAGCTTTTTCTGGGCAGCTCTATGCAAGCATGACAATAGTGACATCCAATTTCATGCTCCTTTTATATTACACTTAATTTTTTTTCCAGTAATTTTTTAAGAGAGGCTATTGTGATATCCCCCTTACAGGATCCAGCAACTTTTCAAAAATTGCCCCATTTTTAACACAGATTCTTTTAGGTTTTATCACATATAATGAAACAATGTTTTGGTTTAATACTAGTGTTAGGGTGACCAGGAATCTATCCCAAGTTGTCAAAGGTAAGATATATTTCTAGCCTCCAGTTGCAATTCATTATGGCTCTGCAGAACTATGACTGACAGTGGTGTTTTTTCTAGTTGAACTCCAACAACCATGATTCCCAAGAGAGTAGTTTATACTACTTTTTAGAATAAAACTGAAGTTGGAAAAAGCAAAGACAGCTGCCATTACTAAGCTCATAAGAAATGGCATTTCTCATTTACTCAAGCAAAGCAGCTATGGCTATGCCAATCAACTTCAGTAGAATAGTTACAGTTCTGGAATGTCAGCATTGGGTTCATGACAAATTAAGCTGAGTTCTATAGATTCAGCCATAAAGTAATAGGTATTATTTAGTTTACATTGAGCCCCTGCATTTGAATTTACATTTGAAACTTACTTCAAAAGTAGTATGTTAATTAACTACTGTTTTACAGTTTCAAAGAGTCAGATGACACTTTTTTTTTGGCAGTTCAAGCAAATTAATTATTTCCTCATGCTGAAAACAACTGCAGCTATGTGCCTATATGATGGCTGGTTTAATTAATTCTTGTCTTCCTTTCTGTCCAAAAAGCTTGAAGTACTTTCAATGTATTTAAAAAACTCAGTACCTCATGTTGAAAAAGTAGAGAGTACTTTCCAGGATTTTAGATGCTGTATAAAGGTAGGTCAGAGAGCATGTTATCCTGCATCAGTGAGTGCAACCTGAAACCACATTAGCTAGACTCAGATCTAACAGAACCAATCCTTTCTCATTTCTAATACAACCTCTTTTTGGAGATAGTTCTTAGCAGGATATAATGTCATTGTGTCTGTATAAACAGCCACTATTTCAAATAAAAGAATACTCAAGATGTGAAGACCACTTCTGACATCCCTATAAGCTTGTCTTTGAAACTGCATGAATAACGTTAGTATAATTAGAAGCAAATCTCTCACAAGACTTTTCAAATCAGTCACGGCTGCATACATATTCTGTACTACATAAACTGAGAAGCCAAAGTAAAACGGCACAAAATAAGGAAGTGAACAAGTGAGCTTACCCAAAGTCTGCTTACTCCAAGTTACCTGCCTGAACTAGAGCCATCACTTCCCCTCAGACATAGCAGTTGTCTTTTCATTTAGGCAAAGAAGGCTTTTAAGAAGCAGAATAGTTTTCTGTTCTCCATCTTCAAACAGTATCTAATATTCTAGAACCCTTCAAACCAAACCCAGAAAATACCATCTCTTAAAATATTAAGTATGTCAGTTGTAAAAAAAACCCAAACTCATGTTCACCATAACTACAGATCTACCAGAACTGAATCACGAGATCACACATCTTTCTGGCCACACAGGTTACATTTAATTACAGTTGCTATTGGCTGCAATAAAGGTCTCTTGAAATAATTTTGGAGGTAGATGTGGATATACTTAAAAGGCATATAAACTCACCAGACTCAAAAGCAATTCATGCTATTTGTGCATTTAAACTTTCAGTAAGCCCCAAAGCGCATTATTTTTACTATTGCCTTAAACTCTGTAACACAATAGTTTCAAAAAGTTGCCGTGGTGCAGACACAGTTCTTCTACTGTTGCCAGTTTGAAGGTGTTTTTCTGAGGAACCAAAATATTTACCCTAGCAAGAGGACAGATAACAATGCAATATAAAATATATGTGTTAACTACATAGAGAAATTTACCACTAATTTAACCAGTTTATTTTTTTTTCAGGTTAAGCTGGGTGATGATTTCTAAAGAAACGTGACGTATTGCTACATCACAGTTTAAAACCATGCAGAATTCTTTCTTGACTTTGACCAGTTCTGAGCCTGTAAATGCAAAAATAATTCTGAATTTTCAGATACCATTCACTGTCAACATGTAATAGCAAAGTCCCTTCAACCCTTAACAGTATATTCCTTCAAGGAGAGCTGTAATGTCCTAGCTACATAATTTTGTTATCACTACAATTCTAAAATTTATTAATAGGTTTTGCAGGCTAATAACCTCTTTTCAGAACTGTTCACTGAAACTCTTTAAAATAATTAATCACTACCAGCTGCCTTTAAGTTTCTATGTGTTTGATGACAGACTGAGTTTGATCTACACAGCCTTATCTAGTCTGAGATTTTACTGTTCCAAGGTCTACCTCTTCCACCTTGCTAGGACTCGTAATCTTCAGCAGAAAGGAGAAGAAATAAAACAGTGCTCCATGAAGGACTACTTGAAATAATTAATCTCTAGCTGTTTTGGCCTACTGCTCTTCCATATCCCATCTTAAGGCTTTTAGACTATTAGAGGTTCAAGGACTTTTTAAGACTGGGGGATTCTGGGCCAAATTTTACAGCAATCAAGTATCTACTGCTTATGCCAAGTGCAATGCCAAGTGCATGAGACACCTCTTTATCAGCGTTCCACAAACAAATGATGCCACTTGTATATTCTACATTCACATTTCTGAAGCAATGATTTTCAAAATCGAAGAGCCAGGAATACTCCTCTTTACAATCTCAAAACTCTCCATGTGTCTGTGTGCTTGTGGAGTCATTTGATCTTCCCACTTGCTTCACTGTGTAGTACGCATATAGGTTATTCAGCCCAAAACTCTTCCCACAACATGTGCTAGTGAATGTATTCATGCCACACCCCTTTAGCCACGGACCTATTGCTTCTGTTTGGCCTGTAAGCACACACATGCAGTGCCTGTTCCTGCAGCCCTTTGCAGGTTAATGATCGAAACCAACTCTTGCAGCAAGCCCCCTTGAACACATCTGTGCAAATGGAAAAAGCATTCTCACTGCCACCTAGCAGTTTGTTTCTTATATCACCCTGAGCACATATTACCCCATGCTGAGGCAAGAAACTCTTTGCATCATTTCCCCCAACAAATGGGATCAACCTCTTGACTGCCCTCCTTCCTTGTTTGTATGTGGTATCTCCCCCTACAGACCTCTCAAGTTATACAGATAGATTTATTAGCCAAGGGCAGGGTCTGCCCTTCTGTGTCTCCTTTCTTCCACACCTGCAAAGTACCATTCCCGCTCTACACCCCAATATGAATTAGCATAAACGTCTGCATGGAAAATCCTTCTGCCTTGTAGCACACGTGTGCACCTATCTGTCTTCAAGCTTGCTTCCTCTACAGGTCTGTTAAATCCACGTGTGCAAGGCCAGTCCCTCAACACACCTCCAACATTCAAAAGCACATACGTGTCTTTTTAGGGATGAACTTTCCCTTCTCCCACATGTGGACAGGTGTAAGCAGCAACACCTACGGCCGTTCTCTTTATTCCATCGATAAAGACTCGTGAGCGCCGCTCCGTTTGCAGGATTTACAGACACGCGCGTGCGCATACACCTTCCCACGGCCATTCCCGCTCAACTCCGCCACAGATCCGCGCGCCCCCCACTCAGGACCACCCGCCGCATTCACGTGCGCACGCGCCGCCCGCTTTCCCCAGCACCCACCCTCGCGCAGAACCATAGAATAATTTTGGTTGGAAGAGACCCTTAAGATCCCCGAGTCCAACCGCAACCTACATCCGACACAAGCTCAGGAGCGCCCCAGGCGCATGCGCGCCAAGCCCCGGCATTACGCTGTCCGCGGCGCGCGACACTGCCCACGCGCAGCCGGCGCAGCTCTTCCTGCTCTGCACAGCCCGCCAGCGGCTCGGCAGAGCTCCCGCCGGCCCCCAGCCCCCATTCCAGGCCGTCAGCCGGTGCCACGCGCCCCTCCCCGCCCGGCAGCACGGCCCCGGACACCTCGTGGAGGCTGGGCCAGGCTGGCGCGGCCCCACTTCGCAATCGCCTCGGTCCGCGGTCGGCCGTCCCCACGCCGAGATGGCAGCTGCGGCGCAGGAGCCTGGCGCATCCAACGCCGAGCTGGCACAGAGACCCCGCCCCTAGAAGGGCGGTCCCTTCCCGCCTGCCTGCGTGGGGCGTGGGGCGTGGGGGAGGGGCAACGGGGCCTCGCTGCGGAGCTGGGATTGTCCGGGGCCAGCTCCTAACAAGGAACTGCGTCCTTGTGACAGGGCCGCCACGTACTGTCTGTCACTTAATAAATGGCATACCATGATTCAGTACTCATGAGAGCAGTCCATTTAAAACTGCTGAATGATCTTACAGCTTCAGTGGGGATCACCATCATGTTAAGAGCTTTTACATTGAGGGCTGTCTTAAAACCATGAACTGTGAGTTTTCCTGTATGAGATGCAAAGTGAGGACATCCAGCAATGCCAGGAAGAATGAGGAGGTTGCCTGATCTTGCAGGCTGTGAAGAACTAGAGCCATCTACCATTAAGAGCCTGTAGCTCATGAAAAGCTTCTGGGTGTGCTGCAGAATTCTATGACTTTCTTGTTAATTCAGTTAAGAATGACTGCATTTACTTAAATCCTGTTGACTTCATTGGCATGTGACAATCAAGAAAGCTGTTAAAACAGCTGTCAAGTGGTGTTGGCCATCTATGTGTTTCAGCTGATTGTAAAAGAGATGTGTCTTGTTTTCTCTGCTGGATGTATTCTGGGGTCAAAGTGAACTCTTATTAGTGAGATTACTGTGACTTGGAGCCTAGTTAAGTACCCTAGGCACCATATGTAACAGCAACCTACGCCCACTATATTTTGCTATGGGAACACCTTCTAGTAATATGAGAATTCTCCAGCCATTTTCTCCTTCTCATACTTGTGTGACTGGAACCTGACAGTCTAATGTGCTAGGGCCATCCATCTGATCAAGATGCTGCTGGATTCAGCTATTTGGTACCTGCACTCTGACATAGTTTCTCAGACCAAATTGTACCATTGTTGATCCATATAATATCTGAAGTGTCTCAAATCCCTTCTGCTTTCACGCTCTGCTTCTCAGAAAAATTAGTGTTAATAGTGACTCCTGTGTCTGACATGCCTGAAATAGATAGGAGGAATGTACCTTACTAGGGAGAAAAAGTTGACTTTTCTAGCAGATAACAAATATTTGTTTAGAAAGGCTTTCAGGAACAAATACTGAAGTCTTCAATTAAAAAAAAAAAAATCTTAAATAGGAATTATGGCAATATAATTTAATTTAAAAATTAAAAAAACCCTTAAGACTTGCCCTCAGGAATTTAACATTCTGAACTGTTTCCCAATAGAGACTGAAATAACATCTTATATGATGATGTTCAGAAAGTCCTCAGACAGCTGTGGTCCAATGAGTCATAACTCCTCAAAGCCTCAGTGTTTTGAGAATATTGCAGCACACCCACTTCTCAAATTACCAGGGATCTTAACTTGAAATACTCACCAGAGGTAGTAATAGCAACTGGAAGGCACCTTAGGTTAGATTCATGTCCCACCTAAGTTGTTTTCATTGTTCTCTGCATTGCTAGATTTTCTTTATGCATATTGCACATTGCTTAGAAACCTATGTGCATTCTGGAAATATCTTTAGAAGCAAGTTTGCATTGTCTTATGTAAACGCTTTTGAGTAATCATAAGCTCACCAGTATATCTACATCTGGCTTCACTGAAAGAAAATGCTGAGGAAGAGCCTGAATCATATTTAAGCACAAGTGTATGAAAGTGTGTATACATTTACAAATTCTGAATTATACTAGTACTTATGCAGCTAGAAGCAACTGCACTGAGAGTTAATTATTCTTACAACAGCATCAGTGCATTGCTTGATGTGTTTTTTTCCAGAAGTGTCATAATGGTGGTTTAGCATCTTGCAACACAAGCTGCAGAAGGGGGAAAGTTTATGCTCCTGGTTATTTCTCACCCACAGACCTCACATATTACATATAGAACGAAATTAACCTTGTGTTACTCAGTGAGCCCTGCCCCAAGTCTCTCCAGCAGAGAGAAAAACGCTATCGAGAAAAATGAGATGGGAGAGGTCTCAGTCCATAATCTGCCTTTTCCAGTCTGCCTTACCCTTTGCTGCTCAAAATCACAAATGACAGTGTGAAGGCAGTCTCCTATGCTTGCCAAGCCCTGAGGGAGTACTGAGGGTCATTAGAGGAGTAGGGTCACAGTGTTCACATTAATTCATTGGCTTTCTCCTCATCAAAAAGCTATGTACAAATGGTAAAAGCCCTGCAGGGACTAAACATACATTAATACTGAAAGTGTTGGGATATCCTGGAGTTAAGAAGCTTCTTTCTAGAGAGGTCATGCTGCTTAAGATTTGAACAGAAGAAGCAAGATCATCTGGTTTGGTTTGCAGCTGCCTCAAAGATGAGACTCTGGAAACCTGTTCTGAAAAAGATGAAAGGTCCTAAACTGTGGTCTGACAAGGGATTTGTCAGTGCATGATTATGCCCAGGAGATGGACAGTGTGGACAGATAGAGGGAGTATCATTGTGAACTTCTGCACTGGGGCTAAGTGCTTCTTCCCTCCTGAAAGAAAAGGAATATGTCTTTTTAAATCAACCTCTACATGAGATGGAGCTTTAATTACTTATTTTCTTAACTCTTCATTTACATCCATTTTATTTATGTCAAGACAAGCTGCTCAGTGTAAGAAAGTGAAAACTTAAGATTTTCAAAAGCAACTAGAAGCAGCTGTCCATGTCAATTCTGTACTATCCAGCCTAAAACACTTGAAAGCAATTTGAATTTTAAAGGTGATGGTCATAGTGCTTGCAGAAGAGCAGGTACTTCTGACACAGTCAAACTAATAAATTTTGAAGATTCTGGCAGAGCAGTGCTCAGCTTCTGTGAATGTACTGTATTATGAATATCCCTTATAGGAAAAGACCAAGTAACACACACTACATGATATAAGGAGAATATAAGCAGATACTGTAGGAAAAGTGTAACAAGTTACCACCTTCCTACATTTTCCTGTTTATTTTTCCCAGTTAAAACTACCAGGTGAGCTGTGTAGCTAATTGTAACTGTAAGCAATGACAACATGCTAGGCTGGCATCACATCATGGGCTTGCAGCTTTTATCTGATGTTTCAGAGAAAGCAAAGAGGTGGAGGGTACGACAATGATATACATGCTATGCAAAGGGAAATTCTGGGTTTTATTCGCTCCTCACCACAACATCTATCTCTCATGTATTTTCTTAGTATCTTATGCTAACACAAAAAGAGGACCTGCATGTGGATAACATTGTTACGGACAGATTTCCCAGCCAAGGGAGAGGAAATCCAAAACTGTGAAAATTTGTTCGCTGTCTCAGGGGAGGGTATGTGTCCACAGAAGAACAATGAAGCTGGTGAAGGGAGCTGTCTTATGAGGAGCATCTGAGGGAACAGGGGTTGTTTAGTCTGGAGAAAAGAAAGCTCTGAGGAGACCTTATCACTCTCTACAACTACCTGAAAGGAGGTTGTAGCAAGGTGCTACTTGCTTCTCCCAGTAGCAAGTGATAGGACAAGATGAAACGGTCTCAAGTTGTGCCAGGGAAGGCTTAGATTGGATATTAGGAAAAATTTCTTCACAGAAGAGGTTGTCAAGCATTGGAACAGGCTGCCAGGGAAGTAGTTGAGTCACCTTCCCTGGAGGTGTTTAAAAGATGTGTAGACATGGCACTAAGAGACACGGTTTAGTGGTGGACTTGATAGTGTTAAGCTAACAGCTGGACTCAATGATCTTAAAGGTCTTTTCCAACCTAAGTTATTCTATGTTAAAATCAAGTGCATCAAACCACTAGGTAACAAGCAGAGTTGTGTATCTCATTGAAATAACTAGGAATTAGCTAAAAAAAAAATCACAATATTTTATTTAAAGCTGACAGTGTTAACTTGTTAACAGTCTCATCTTTCTTATTGGAAAGATGGTATATGGTGATGGCTGAACTATTACAATATAACTGCATTTGCCTATATCCTATAAAATTTGAGTCAAGTTTCCAATAACTAGCCAGAGTTGCAGGATGTGATAGAGGCATGATATGAAAAGCAACCTCTGTTCTAGGGAATTCTTTGGCCAGAGGTGGTGAGATAGTATCTATCTGAAACGCAAGCAAAGCACTGGAAAGAGTTCTAGCAATGTCAGTAGGATTTTTTTCAGTTAATTCAATCTCTAACAACTTGAGACTTTATCTTAATTTCAGCTAAAATCCCTACAAACCCTTTCTTTCCCACTCCCTCTCTCTAAAAATAAAATAGTGGAACGGACCCACTTTTTGCTGTCATCATGTGATCAATGCTGCTTGTGTGATTTGTTTAATCCTTCCAAAGGGTCTGTTTTCTTTGCATGTATTAAAAGCTCTTAAGGTTATGGTTTGTTTGTTTCTTCTGAAACTCCACTCCTGTTCAGTCCTGCTGAAATAAATATGATTGCTATTGCTGATTGTTGACACACATCAAACATCCACTGAGCAATATGACACAGTTCAACATACCCAAGCTGGCTTCAAAACAGTTGGGTTTTGAACAATGATGGCAGCCTAGACTGGCATGATTCTTGTGGTAAAATTCTTCCTCTTACTATGCTGATGCCTGTGCTGTGCACCTAAACCTCCTTGATCAGCAGACAACATAGTTTACTTGAAACAACTTGGGGTGTGTTCAAACAGGAATGAATAGGGCCCCTGTATATGCTCAAAGTAGCTGGACAAAAGCCAGTGAGGAACCAGCTTAAGTGGAAGCTGTCATCACTAGGTAAGAACAGTGGGTAATTTTACCAAATACTACATCCCAGTTTGCACCTCAGTTACAGGTGGGAGAGTGATTTGTTATGCATACTTGGTTGAGGAAACCACGCAGAAAAAGCAGCCAAGTTATCTGGATGCAAATGACTTTCATATGTGTAAGGCCAGAAAGCAAGTTCAGTTAAGGTTTCTCAGTTCTGGTCACTTTGGGCTTTTATCACAATAACAAGTTGTTTATATTTCTTTAAATAGGCAAGTTTGCAAGACTGAGCTTGATTCTCTATCCGGGTTTCAGTAAAAGCTAAACCCATGTCATTTCTGCTTCATTCCTACTGTATTATCACAGTTTTAAAGATGGAAGATATGAAATTACCATATTCCAGTAGTGCTGTGGTTCTAACCTTGTGTTCTGCTCTGTACCATGCAGCCCTCTGCCCTCACTCCAATATTCCTTTCAGTGGGTGCAAAGAGACAAGGGTGAACTGTGTCCAGAGGAACAGCTGTGCATGTTGGTCTGTGGAGGCTTGTGAGCTCTAACAAAGATGCAAGAGCTGTGCTGTCTTGGAGCAGGAAGTTCAACAGGCTAGAAGCTGGGAGAAAAGGAGGGGGGGTGCCAGAAATTATCATCTAGTGATAAGACTGCCTAATTTTTCTGCTTAAAGTTGGCATACAGTGTTGAAAAGAAAGATAAATGTCTGACAGTAAGAAGGACTACTGCATCAAACTCTGGCCTCTTGTAACTATTAATACCTCCTGTGTTGTGCACAGGTCTAGAGGCTCCTGTTTGCTCTCCTTGTCCAACTAGCATATCTTTTTTTCAGATCTTTCTTATCCCTTCTGAGGATCTATGGCATCCTCCTTGCATGCAGATGTGTTTTTAATGTGGCAGTCAGCTGAAAAATATTTGAAATATTAATCTCCACTGGTAATTCCTAATTTCTAATTTAAGGGGTACAAATGCTACTACAAAACTACAAAAAAGAGAAAATCTGTTAAGCAGAGATCTGGTGTCAGGACTAGAGAATGATAATAGTAAACATGTATTTCTAGCCTTTTTCCATATGAAAGGATTTTTTTTTTTTTTCTGTGTAGTTTGCAGACTGTTACTTTGGCTATTAACCGCACAGACAAAAAATGTGATGAAAGAAGAAAATGTGATTGTAAAGATGGTTACAGCACAAAGCATATAGTCAGTTTACAGATTCAAAGACAGATTAGGAAATTTTGAGAGACAGAGAATATTAAATGAGCAAAGAAGTGTAGCTGTAGCTGTTCACTAAGCAAAGGGTAAATTGTCCTGTTTTGGAAGCTTGTAACACAGTAGGTATCGTTAGCCGAGTTATTCAAATGTCTTATTTAACCATGTGACTTTTAAAGCAATCTTAAAGTCTAAACTATTACATGGATATTGTAATTTCCTGAAAAAAATTCAGATTTTTCATTTGAAGAGCCTGCAGAGAGGTAATGCAAGGCTCAAATGGAAGTCAAAAGCAGAGTGTTTTCTGTATCAGGCATCACACAAAATATGGTTTTGTTTTTAATTCTGAGTCAAGAATAAAATGTCCTTATTTTTGTTTGGAGTATCTATAGTCCTTATTTTCCTTACTAGCAATCTCCAGAAACAGTTTTGTTTTTTCCAAACGAGAAAGAAAAATCAAGGAAAAGTAAAAACAAGCACACAATTTTTAAAAAGGTACTATCTTTGAAGAGTGCATAGAAAGCCTTCAATCGACAAACGTTCTGTAAGAGTGCTTTACTTGGACAGGAAGCCACGACCTTGTAGATGATGAAAACCAACTCTCTGGAGTTCAAGATGACATTTAGGAAAACAAAAAAACCCCACATGTTAAGTGGCCATTTACTTCTTTCCTTCCTTCTTTTTGATACTCATCTGGAAAAAGTCATGTGAAAAGCATGACTCAGCTGTTATTCTGACTTAACTTTAAGGATAGTGTAGTTTTCTCACGTGGATTTGCTGCCCATGTTCTTTTATTAAAGCTTGATTTAGTGCTGTATATTTTAATGAAAGATGGTTCTGAATTACATCAAAATAAAAGCAACTGCTAAAATATTCCCTGATTTTGCAGGAAGGGCAGCTCTCTTGATAGATGTTCTAACCTGAGCACACATGCCTGTAGGCTATGCTGAGTCCCCCTGGGAAAGACCATACACCACCAAGAGACTAGCAGTCTATTCTCCCAAGCCTCAATATGTGTCAGGAAGCAGGCCGTTACAGATCACTTTCTGACTGGCCTGGCTACTGAGGCAGTACTTACTAGAATCGCAGCCTGAATGTTCCTGCCATTTGGCTAGTGACACTCCAAGTTGTGAGATGCTCCCCTTCATACTTCTCCTGTGCTTTCTGAAACTGCTGTGTGAATCTCTGAAAGGCAGTTAGGGAATACTGACACTGTATAGCATGATGTCATGCTTGTATTTTCTCATACAAAGTTCTATGATCCATCTTGATCTTTTACAATGTAATTGTAAGAAAAAGCATCCAATTTCATAGGGATTTTCAAAAGGACATTTTGCATTTTCAAAGCTATGTACTTTCTGGGAAAATCACTATGAGTGGCTTCTACCACATGAAATAATGCTGGTTCATGGAAAAGATTACAGGGATCCTTGACTCTGCCTTAGTCTCAATTTTACATAACTAATAAAAATCCCCTTCCCCTGAACAGTACAATGTTGATGGGAATCTCCTTTCCTTAAGTATTTCCTCTAGTGTGGGCTGCCAAACTTCTTACTATTTCATCCAGTCTGGAGGTAGATCTGCTAGGTATCATATGGTAAAGGAGCAATGCAGCAGAGGTGAGAAACCTTCTGGTGGAAAAGTGCTCCCAAGTCAAAAAGTCCATTTAGTTTTTGTGTACTAACACCGGGGGACATAAAAACATTCTATAGTTCCCATCAATGTCCTCAATTTCCTTAAAGCTCCTTAATGGGGAGCTTTGTTAATTTTTACTTCTGTTCCTAAGTTGGTTTACTCTTTAGCATCTGCTGTACTGACATAGTGGTGTCACATTTGGACTTGGAGCATGAGAGGGAATAAAAATAAGGACAATTTACATATTTTTAGTGCCTGCTGGAAATACATTTCTTTAAAGCCTAAACCTGGGTCCTAGATGGATGCCTTCATTGGACAATATCCAAGGTGATGATATTTCTCAACACCTCCAGATCTCAGGGAGACCTGGAGACAAATCTCAAGTCAAAGCTGGCTAGGATGCAAGAGGAAAGGGACAATATGTAAGGAAACACTTCAGAGAAAAAGGTATTTCCAACTGACATATTAAGACATTCAGATTCAAGTGGGACAGGCCACCTATATATAACAGGCACACACCATTTCTTTTGTATTTTGGCAGACATCACCTCCATGCCTTTTCCACACCCTTCCTGTATGCAGAGTGCCATACCCCTTGATAGCTTAAAACACCTGACAGGCTGGCACAAAACCTGCTCTGCAGGTGGAAAAGTGAACAGCCTGGGGCAACAGGACCAGTTGCACCACTAAGCACCACTTCCGGCAGTGGGAATGCTGGCCAAGGGGCAAGAAATCATGACCACTCCTGGGAGAAACTGGCTGGCTCTTTGATGCTCTCTCCAGTGCCACCTTCCCAACCTTTCTGGACTTCCTATCCTTCTTCTCCCTGCTGTGTGCCTTTCTCTGCCTTTCCCTCAACATTGCGCTCACTTCACTTGTTATTTGGATACCTTCCGAGAAAACCTACCTAAAAAATTACCCCGCAGAGCTCAAGGACCCTTGTCACCCTGCCTGCATTCATATGTGTTCTCCCAGCTGCTCTCCATGCTCTACTTGGAACTTAATCTTTCGAGGGTTCATGCCTTTCCTCCCACTGTGCCCGTACAGCACCTGGCATGGTGCTCATTTCCACTAGTACATCCGCAAAATAAACCTGATTAATAATCTTAAAACCCTGCCAAACCACCACCCAAGTAGTACCTCAACGTGGGTGAGTCCAAACCTAATCTCTCATCTCCCAAATAATAGACAAGGAAGTCCAAGTGACAAGGAATAGAGTGCTAGCTTTGTGAGGGTCCCCAGCTCCCCATAGCTTGCTATGGACTGAATAATGAAAAGAGAATCCAGAAAGAATGGGCACGAATGCACAACCATTAAGTACCGTTCTCCGGAGGACTTTTAAATGCCCGTTAGCCGGCACGGCCGCAAATGCCATATGCCAAATGGAGAAACAGAGGGCACAAAGCCAAATCCCGCGTTGGCCCTGGAGGCGGCACCTTCCGTGACATCCCCGCGGAGCGGGCAGGAAGGTCTCCGCCGGGGTTCACCACACGCTGGGTGCCGGCTCGACCTCGCCCGCAGGGCTGCCCTAGCGCGGGCTGCCTGCAGGCACCGTCTCGGCGGAACGCTGCCTCCCGCGGGGACAGTGCGGCCCGTCTGGCCGCTGCTACTGCCCCTACTTGCTCACCCGCCTGAGAACAGCGCTGACAAACGGCGGCTCCCGCAGCCTCCGCCAGGCGAGCACGCCCGCGGAGCATTCCCCGCCCGCACCGCCGAACCGTCCCACCTTGGGGCCCCCGCCGGGCAGGGAGTGAAACCGCTGACTTACGTGGGGGCCGTCGGCGAGCGGCTCTCGGCGCGGCGGGGCGTTGGTCCCCATGGAGGCCGGCGGGGCCACGGCGCCGAGTCGCTTTCCGGGCGTCTCTGCTGCTTCCAGGAAGGGGCCGTCGGGCCGCCGCGGGAGCAGCACCCGCGGCCAGCACCACGCCGGGACCGCCCCGAGCCACAAGCACCGCCTTCGCTCGCCCTCGGGCGGGGGGCAAGGGCTTCTCGGCCGTTCTGGGATGAGTTCACGCCAAGCCGGAGATCGTGAGGCGTGCTGGGTGCCAAGGCTTTTAGTATTGCATTTACAAAGGCCATGCTGGTATCCCTGCAGAGCACTTGTACTCGGTTACCTCACATGTTAGGGGAATTGCCTCCTAGTGTGCTCCTGCATCTCAGGGAGACATTCCCCTGCTGGGTACCACCTGTGCACGCACAGCAGTTGGGAGGTCCAGGAAGCCTTACCACTGCAAAGCCTAGTCTGTGGATATTATCAGATAGTATCAATGACACCTTGTGTTTTTAGCATTGCCAAGAGTATGCAGATCTGTTCAGAACAACAGGAACCTGCAGGTGTCTCCTGGCAGGGAACCTGAGGGGCGTGTATGGCACCTGCCTCAAACAAGCTAGTCTTCCAAGCACAAGTCTGGGAAATAGAAGCAGCCAGAACTGTAGAAGTCTGATACCAGCTGCTTCTTACCTTTGCAAGGCTGTGTTTTGCTGTGGCTTGTTTGCAGCTGTACCTCTGACCCTTTTCAGGTCCTGGGGGCTGCATGTCCCAAGGGAGCCATGCAGTTGCCCTTTTCACACAGGGCTCTGAGCTGCTGTAGTCACCTGTGTGACCCCTGACTTTCAAGGTCATCTTGGGGTACTTGCAGTTCTTTCCTGTCCTTTGATTTCTGACAGTGGGCCTTAGTATTCGCAGAAGAATTACTTGTCTCCAGCCATTCTCTCCTTTCTGCTTGTTTTTCTTGAAACACACACATTCAACCTATCACATAAATTTATAGCAGAAGTGCTCCTGTAAGCAGGTCAGCATACAGCACCTCTAAATGTTACGGATTGGTTCTTCCTCTGTGAACAGATTTATGCGTATACACAAACAATTCAACAGTAGTGGCCATGACTATTGCTGAAAGTTTTCTTTAACTTGTGATCAATGTGCTATGCTGATATCGGTTTTAATTAATTCCTTTGTACCCATGGCAGTTTATAACTTTTGCATTCTGTTAGCACAGTGTTTTTGTAGCTGCTCACTTTATCCTGTTACTATCTACAAGGTAGGCTGATAAATAAAGCATCTGAAGGAATGGAAGAATGACATGAATGATGCACTTGAAACACCCCCCCTAACGAAAACAGCAGCAGTTTGGTACAGGCTCCAAAGGAGGTAAAGGTCTGAGCTGTACCTGGGCCAAAACTACCTTTTAGGAAACCCACAAGGAAGGAGGACAGCACACTGAACACTGACTCCTGTGACCTTTCCCACTGTATGCAATTTGGCTATGAACTAACCACTTTGTTCCATAAATAAGACAGCCTGGGTGAGCCTACTGTGAGCTCTCTCTGCTAGACAAGTGTGGCGGTAGGGCAATGAACTTTTACTAATCACAGATCACTTGATGAGTTCAGTTTCAGTTTTGTATTAATTATGTAGCTTAAGTAAATGCATTTTAAATAGAATGAATCACTTAGATTTATTATATACTGTCTGCTTCATGTTACTTAGTAAGTTAAGTTTGCTGAAATCTTAAGCTTTATGTTGTAAAGTTCCACTCATATTCACCAAACTTGTATCTGCTTAATGAAAATGAAAGCAGCTACAGACCATCATAGACACCTGCAAGATAAGGCCTGTTTTGCACTTTGCTGAACAAAAAAGGATTCATTCAGACAATACAACACCTTTGAGGCCACAGGAAGTGCCTATGGACTGTAAACGTCTGCAGCTAAACAAAACAAGGGCCTGTCTGAAGGCAGTGGAAGAATCCAATGATAATCAAGAAGAGCCCAGACTGAAATATTACCGTTGGGCTGAATCATCATGTGAGGGGTGGCTAAATAGTCTGTAAGGATATAATTACCCAGAAACTTTTAGTCTTGGCTGGGAACTCTGCAAAGGCTGGGATCTCTGCGAAGGCACCCAGCTTGAGCCAACCCACTGCTGTTCTTCTCCATTTAATTATTTATTTCTATGAACTTTGATTTCTATTAACTGAGAGCTTACTTCAAGAGACTTAGGTTCCAGACTTCAAAGCAAGCCAGCACCAGGCCCTAGAAGGAAGGTAAGCAGGTTGAGATGCAGAATAATGAAACTCAGAAATCCTAGCCAGGTGATAAAAAGAATGAGGTGTGCACATATAACCCTTTGGCCATAAATACATATAATCCCTTAGCTGTTTTCCCTTACCCTCTATGTTTCTTAGACATGAACTGTTGACCAGGTCTGGGACTAATTTTGGATCCAGCCACACCTAGGCTCCTCTCTGAGAAGGAGTTTAGAAAGCAAGGGGTCCATTCTAAACTTTATGACTCAACAGGAGGCCCTCCCTCTACCTTTTTGCATCTCCACCCCTGCAGAAATCACTCTGAAACAACTCTCACCTGATTCTGCTTGGCCTGTTTCCTCCATGCAGTAAGTGGTAAGAGTGAATATTGCCACCAAACTCTAAGTTACATTTTAAGTGACCTTAACACTGGTCTACAGCAAGCAGGATCCTAAATCACTCATCTATGACAAACAATAAAGCAGCAGCAAAAGATTTCAAAAGAATTGGCACTTGTAAGATCAGAGGACATACTTCTTTAGTTTGCTATGAACCATATGTTGTGTTTTTTCCACCTGTTTTCCACATACTTGCGTATTTGCATGGTTATTCTTTCACAATGAATTTCAACTGTGAGTTCTTTTGAGTTCTATCTTTCTCTCAGGAAAATAAGTCTTGATTATCTTTGAATGGTCATGGTAATTGAGAGAGGTTCCTGAGGACTGGAGAAAAGCAAATGTCACTCCTGTCTTCAAAGAGGGCAAGAAGGAGTACCCATGGAACTACAGGCCAGTCAGCCTCATCTTGACTCCTGAGAAGGTGGTAAAACAACTAATCCTGGAAACTTTTCATGCCTGGAAAGAATATGATTGGTATTAGCATGGATTTACAAAGAGGAGGTCCTGCTTAATGGAGTTGATAACATTCTCTGATAAAATGACTGCCTTGCTAGATGAGGATAGAGCAGTAGGTGTTGTCCACCTTGACTTCAGTAAGGCTTTTGACACTGTCTCCCATAAGATCCTTAGAGAAGCTGATGATGTATGGACTTGATGAGCAGACAGTGAGGTGGATTAAAAACTGATTGAATGGCCAGGCCCAAAGTATAGTGATCAGTGGCATGAAGTTTGAGGCCAGTAACTAGTGGTGCACTGCAGTGATCAATACTGGGTCCAATACTATTTCAACATCTTCATTAATGATCTGGATGGTGGGACAGGGTGCATCCTCAGCAAGTTTGCTGATGACACCAAACTGGGAGGAGTAGCTGATACACCAGAGGGTTGTGCTGCTGTTTAGTGGGACCTTGACCTCATGTAGTTCAGCAAAGGGAAGTTCAAACTCCTGCACCTGGATAAGAATAACCCCATGCACCAGTATATGCTGGAGGCCAAGTGGCTAGATAGCAGCTTTGCAGAAAAGGACCCAGCACCCTGGTGGGCACCAAGTTGAGCATGAACCAGCAATATGCCTGTGTGGCAAAGTAGGCAAATGGTGCCTTGAGCTACATTAGGAGGAGTGTTGCCAATAGGCTGGGAAATCTTCCCCCTCTTTTCAGCACTGGTAAAGTCACATCTGGTGTACTGTGTTGAGTTCTAGGCTCCTTGGTACAAAGTAGATATGGAGCTACTGGAGAGAGTCCAGTGAAGGGTCTCAAAGATGATTAAGGGCCTGGAGCATCTTTCATATGAAGCTGGTACTCACTCAGAGAAGACTCAGGAGGGGAATCTCATCAAAGTGTACTGATACCTGAAGAGAGGTTATAAAGATGGAGCTAGGCTCTTTTCAGTGGTGCCCAATGACAGGCAATGGGCACAAACTGAAAAAGGGAGGGTTCCCTCCAAATATCCAGAAACACTTTTTGACTGTGAAAGTGACTGAACACTGGCACAGGCCACCCAGAGAGGTGGTGGAGCCTCCCTCCTTGGAGATTTTTAAAAGCCAATTTGACACAGTCCTGGCAACCAGTTTTAAGTGGACAAGATGCTTCCAACCTCAGCTGTTCTATGATTCTGATGTTGTAAAATATTGAAGACAATATGCAAAAGATCATACGGGTCATGTACTGGCAGCCAAAGGCCATGAGGTCTTAAAGGTCTCTGTAATAATACCAGACTTCTGTGTTTGAATTCCTGAATTACTACTTGAGTGTGTCTTGGCAGTAACTTCTCTGCAGAACAAACCTGTTCCACTCAGTGTTGTATCTGTGGAAGGGCAGGGGCAGGATGTAGATCCTGTTGAAGAGGAAGAAGATATTTGACTTACAGCTGTTGGCTCATTTGGTGTGTCAGATGATACATTGCAGAAATGCCTACAGTTTTTTCCTGAGTACAAACTTTTTACAGTGTTGTTTTTTCCATTTTATTTTTTCTTGGTCAAGTTTTGAGTCTATTGTTTGGCAATTTGGATCCTTGTAGGACCAGGTGTGTGGTTAGTTTTTATGGTGGCAATGGACAATTTGAAACATACGGCCTCAACTATCAAGGTAGAGAAGGTCTGGGAGCCTAAATACCTTTACAGATCTGGGCCTTGCCGCTTGATACTTCAAAGGTGGAGATTACAGTTTTGATGGCTCTGAGCCAAATGCCTGTGACTTGGAGAGAAGGTCAGGGCCCAGGAGACTTTGATAGAAGGGTTGAAATCAGGGTTGGGCACTGGTGTCTTTAAGCTGAGGGCAAGGCTTCAGATTCATTTGAGATTCAGAATGTGCTGAATAGAGGGAAAAAAAAAACCCTTTATTGATGAGAGAAAATGTTCAGGATTGTTCTATAGTTGCCTGCAGGCGCACAGTCTTTCCATCCTACATCACCTGCCATCTCATCCTGCCTGTTTCTGATTATAAGACAGACTAAAACAGAAAGCTACTGGAAAATATAACATTGTACTGGATTCTTCTCTGTGAAGAAATTTTGATCTTTGTTTGATTTGGGCATTTTCCTAGTACAAATTATGACTGACAGGACAGCCTTGCTTTCATGACCATTTTTTGCTGTTAGATCAGTCCCAGAAACAGAAGCCTAATTTTGTCATAATTGTTTAAGTGAGGGTCTGAAATGTGTTGTACCTGAAATGTGCTGGATCTACAACTTCAACAGATCTTTGAAAATCCAGGGGTGGGAAAACAAGCACTAGATGATGCACATTTCTTGTATATAATGGATAGAGTAGACATATTTGTGGGCATTATGCAGAAGCAAATATATAATAGAGCCAAACTCAAAGGAGTATTTACTAAGCAAGCTTTCCTTTAAAGGCAGAAAGGCAGAGTCACCTTATTGCATGTCACTATTCTTGCATTAAATGCAAGGGGAGCAACATTGATTATACTGTGTGAGAGCAGCCCTGAACGTGAGTTCGTTCTTTATGTATGAGATGAACAAGGGACAGAGCAGGTCTTTCTGCTCTTGGCAAACATATTTGCAATGAGCTCTGTGGCTGACACTCTTCTACAAAGACAAAACTTGCATACATATTGAGGCTAGTTTTTTTGAGTTCACCTCAAGAACAATAGAGGTCCCTACTTACTTCACCACTTTGCTCATCCAAAACTGCAAGATTTTGTACCAGCAAAGTACTTTGGCAACAGTGCAGCTCTGTGAGTAAACACGTTATACACTTGTATCACTTTTGCTTCAAGAGCAAGATATGGTATCCCAGTGAAAGCCCAGGCCTTTTAGACAGCTAAACCCCTCCTGTGGTATTTGTGAGAGGCACTTTAATAGTGCGCTTTGACATACTTCTGCCCCTCAGAGCTTTGTTGATAGAGAGGCTGACCTGAAGCTTCCTTCTGGGTCTTTCCTGTTCAGTCCAGTGCTTTCATTCACTTTTTCTGAACATCTGTTGAAATCTGTTCCTGAGGCAGAAATGAAGAAACCCTAGCTCTGCAGCTGAGCTGCCATGTGGCTATGTGGAGATGAGCCGAGAAGATCTTACCTGATTGTGCCACAGAGGGACAGGAAAGATCTGAAGGACATTCTGATTTATGTTATGTCATCACCGGAGTTTTAGGCCAAATGAGGACCCTAGCAGACTCATTTCTTTAGGCAAGGACAGCAGCCTAGTGTAGAGGTACAGTTTAGGAAGCAGGCATGTAGAGAATAAGTGATACCTCTTCAAAAATTCTGCAGTGAAAACCTACCTTAGCCTGCCTCATTGATTTCACTAAGCTTCTCTGACATTCATGGCTGTACAGACGCAAGCTCAGAGTGCCATGAGGTCAATCCTCCTCTAACCCTTCAAAAGAGACTCTTTTCACGGTCCCCCAGTGTGTCCATCTTAATAAGTGTAATGCATACTTCTAGAAAGGGTAAGAAAGCATGTGTAGAGTACACAAGTTTGAAACATTCCTAGCATTAAACCCACAGAAAAGTTCGAGCATTTCATGTTTTGCAATTACTCATATATATTTGCTGGTATCTGAAGTGTTTTCAATTAACCCCAAACAGCCCAACTGAAATACTTCATAAAGAAGGAAAATAAATCAAGTTCGAGAGAGTAGGCTAGAACATTTCAGACTGAAAGAGGTTTTGCTTGAGCAAGTTATGCACAATGAAGAAAGTCAGAGGTGCTGAAACATGTAGTAGGCCTAGATGAATTCTTCTCAGCCCAGTTTTGAAACCCAATTTAAACAGCTAGGTCTTGCTGATTTTTTGTTGAGGGAGGGCAACTTTTAAAAGCTACTTTGGCACTTAAGATGTAGAAATACACCCCATGGCTTTTGAATATGCATTGAGAGGTACTGAGATTCAGTACTCCTCTTCCCTCTAGTACCTAGCCAATTGGGATCTAACTCAACCAAGACCTTCCTCTATCCATAGGGACTGCAGTGTCTTTGAGAAGCTGACAGTGTGATGCACAGCTTTGTCCTGAAGCATAGAGCTCTGAGGATGTTAAGAAACTGAGAGTGCAGTCATTCTGAATTTCAGCCCTTAATGAAGGTAGGAAAAGTGTTAACAAACCTGCAGAAGGGCTGGCAGGACTCTAAGACTTGGCACTACCCATGTAGACTGTTGCCTCTTCTGTGCCAAAGGACTTTCAGGGGCTCACATCAAGGCACAGTGGGAGGCAGTACATGGTGAGCAGCAATTCTTCTGCTTCCTTCTTCCCTTTAGGTCCCATAGTTTTTTTAACAAACAGGTACAGTTCTCACACCAAACCCCAGCCCCACTCTTGGGTACGTAGTCCAACAGCAGCACTGTGTTTAGCAAACTGCTGCTATATGTTCTTCAGTCTATTTAATGGTACAGAGAAAAATGAGGGGGTTGCTTTTACCCCATGTATATGACTGGCTTTTCTTAGGGTTCTGTTTAAGCTGCAAGACTCAAGGGTACATAGTTCTCTCATTGAAGGAGCAGCAAAGGATAAGGACAGCCTTACTGTATGGCAAGAATCTGCAGTCAGAGAGAGAAAGCTGTAGTACTTGTGTGAGAATGGCATGCCTAGCACACAAACAACTGAAGATTGCCAGTATTTGGCTAAAATCTTCAGCGTATAATACCTGACACAGACCAGTCTTTCCCTTCTTGAGAAGTAAAGATGAGAACAAGTCAAAAATAGCTCACAGAACCTGGCTCAAACATTCAGGAGTGACCAGGTCAAAGGACAGGGCTGTGGTCAGATGTTTTGCTCTGGTTGTTGATGATTAGGTAACTTCCAGCCACTTCTCCATCAGACCTGGGATGTTCATCACCACTATATAGAGGGCTGTTCTTTGGCATAGCCAATCCATATGACCCAACTTAGACATATATTTAAGCAAACACTGTGACACCCATCTGTATCCTTTTGCACATAAAGTTGTGCTGGCCAGACTGAATGAGCAGATACTTATTCCAGATTGAAATCAGCATGGAGTAAACCCACACCTTGCTATTTTACTACTGTTGTTGCTTGCTTATCTTCATTCTGGTTGTACCGTTGGGCCCCTAGTCTTTGAGAAAACTTTGAAAAGCTACAGTGTGGGAACACCTTACAACTTCAGCTCACGTCTTTCTCAGTCCTTAGGGGTTCTCCTCCTAAGGCCATTTGATGGCTGTAGGATGTGGTTTTCAAAACCCACAGACAAGAAGGTATGTGCATAACATTCCCTTATGCATGCAATTTGATCAGGGTGTTTACAAGGAAGAATGCATTGGTAGATTATATAATTCAAGTCTGAATTAATAGCAGTATTTTATACCTATAGCCACTTTTATAAAATAAGATATTTAATACGTAAGTCCAAGATGCTCTGTTGTTGATGGCAATGGGAGATCTGTTGAATAAAACTCCCAGAGGACTCATCACAAGGAACCGTTCACCACATACCTGCAGGAGCTGCTTCTCCATCCCTCCTCTCCTCCCCTGCCTGAGTCCTGATAGGGCCTTTCCATTTCAAATGGAAAAATAATTTATTTCTAACACCAAATTTGGTTAGGTAATTAATCATGACCATGTGAGCAGGATATACAAATTTTTGTTGGAGAGAAATGAATGCTGCTTCTTCAAGACAGGTGAAAAGGAGTGATTTCATTCCCTTCCACCTCCTATGTCCATTCACACTAAAAACTTCCTTTTATTTTATTTATTTGCCTAGTCTCCAAGTACTTAAGTTTTTTTTGCCCCGAAGATGTCAACAGGAAATGACTCACTTTTCCTTTTCAGCAGAGACCCAGATGCTATGTACCTGAATGTTTGTTGTTAGTCAATCAGTACCTTAATCAAGGTGTGCTGTGTTTGTTCTTTAACCTGTATGTCTTTCAGCTTATCTTTCAGAAGGGGTCAGGGGGGTATTACATCCACTAACAGAGATCAGGAGGGATTTTTTCTCTAGAAATTAAGAAAATCTGAAATACATTGTATCAAAATCCTCCATTATCTTTTGAGGAATAAGAGAATAAAAATAAAGCATCTGTGATTCTCTCTGCTTTCTCTTACTCTCTTTCAGCTCATTTATGGCCAGTTTCTTTTTGGGAGGTAAAAACAAATACATTTCCTGAGACTGCAAAGATGCTATGATCTAAGGAGACTGTCAGAGCAAACCTGTGTTGTATCCTGAAAGTTTGCATACCTACAGCTGCAACAACAAGCAAGTCATTCAGTGATTACTTAATGGACTCAGCTTAGAGACAGTTAGGAAGACCTTTTGCAGGGAAAGATTGTCTCTGAGAAACACTGTGTGATAGAATAAGATGGGGACTTCCCTGTCAGTACAAAATGCTCTCTAACTAGTCACAACAACTGGTTTAGTGGAGTAAAACTGGTTCAAAGCAGCAGAGGAGGTCCTCTGCTGTGCTGTCTCTGTGAAGCTTCATGGTGTGTTTTATTCAGGCCTTGCCAAATAGACTGTGCTAGGATATAAGTCAAAGTGGAGCTGAGATGTGAAAGAACCAGGAAGAGCTGTAGACAAGTGTCCAGAACTCACCTGCAGCAGCAATTAAGGGACCAGGAAGAAGTGATTTTAAGTAGAGAAAGTCAAGTCCCATTTAAATTGCTAAAGCTTGCACTCTTACCTCTTTCTTGATGTGACTGGACACAGCTGAGTGTAGGCTAATGGAGTCTCCCTGGGACAGTTCGCCACAGCTCTTTATGTCAACGCTATGGATACAGCATTTGAAGCCAACATTAATATTATGGCACATTAAGGTAAACATAGCTTCTCCAGAAAATCAAAGGACAGGTTATGAACAGGAAGGCCAGGTATCAAGGGAAGCAGTAGACTGGTTCACCTAAATCAAGCAGAGTCTTTCACACTGAGGAAATTCAGGCTGGGTTTGGCAAGGGGCTGCTTCCAAGGATAGTCACCAAGAAGCATAGTGTTGTCAGTAGTAGCAGTCTAAGTGTCAGTGTCATGGTACTTGATGTCTGAATTTGGACTTCAAAGTAGGAGTAAAATGAATTTGTAGCTCTTGAGACTAGGATATGAGAAATGTTCTCTGGAGGTAAGGGGAAAAGTGAGACCTAGAAGGATTAAAAATAATAATTTAAGAAAAAATCTGACTGGGATTGGCATTTTTTGTGATACTGTTCTGTGTTTGTGTCTCTGGCTGACTAATTGCTGTTTTGTACCCATATGTTTCAGGCCTGAATGAAGCACATGTTAACCTTCTGAATAAGAATCCACATGCTGGACCTTTGGACCTCCGACATATGTATTTACTTTTGATGTGGAAGAAACATTATATAGTTCAGGTGGACAACAGCTGTGTTCATGGGCAGAATGGTGGAGCTCAGATGCTAGTAGTACGCTCGGAGATGCAGCTCGCTGTAGGGCTTGCATACTGACAGTGGACTAACTCAAGCATTTTTCTAATGCTGCTCCTTTGATCCGCCAGTTCAAGATTTTGTTTTCCAGATAGCTGTACTGATACTGGTTCAGGGTTTGGAGGATGCTTTTCTGTGGAACAATGTGTGCTTGGAGCTGATGGGCTGTAAGGCCTGTTTTTTTTTTTCCTTATCACCTTCCTACTGTTTCCGGGACAGTTAATGAGCAAAGCAGTTATGAAACTGTGGAGATATGTGATAAATTCAGCTCTCCTGACTAACTTAGACTGGCAAACAGAAACTGTCACTCTATCTTATAGCAAAGCAGCGAGCCTCATGCAAAAATACTGCATTTGAGCCTGCTGAGGCATTTGCTTCCTTAGTATGTGCTAAAAACTGTAACGGATCAAGACAATACATGGTTTCCTCCTCCATAAAATTTATTTTATTTTATATTTTTTCAGATGTTTGCTTCTATCTTTTTTGCACTGGTTAGTCAGTTCCACTTGTAAATGTAGAGCTGTACAGACAGGAAATTGAGGGAACAGCTCCTACCTCAGACAGCAAGCAGACTCAATATCAGAGCTACTGTCATGTGGATAGGCCATGTGATGAGGACAAGAGAATGAAATAACGTATGGACATTGGCAGGAGAAGTCTTAGCTATTCTGTAGGAGGCAATGGGGACAATGACTAATTGTCTAGAAACAGTGTGTAAGGGTTCCAAATGCTACATTTTGTACAGTTCATTTCTGCCTCTGAGCAATGTTCAACTGTTACAAAGATTATCTCAGTCAGTCACAGCTATCTGAAGAGCAGGTGCTACAATACTTTTATTCACCAGGCTGTGCTGCTCCTGTCTCTGAAGCATTTAATAAATAGTCCTGGTTGGTATTGTTAGTGAAGGGAATCTTTTCACTCTTATAGATGCCAGCTCAGAGCAGTTGATTAATGAACTCTGAGTTAAAAAATAAACACAATGCTGTAGTTCTGAGAACACCACCTGTTTTACACAAGGTAACTAAAAGGTGTTTCTCAAAATAAATAGGTGTAATGCATGCAAATTTTCTATGCAAGCCAGTCTTAACTGGTCTTTAAAGTTCATTATTTCTGTGCAAATGTTTGTTTCAAAGCTTAAGTGTAATTGCTTTTTCTGAACCTGGCTCTTTGCCAGCTTTTTCCTGGCTGTGCAGAGAGGTGAGCTGGTGTTGAGACCTACATTAAACAGGCAGCAGAACCTCAGCTGTCAGCCTGCCTGTGCCAGCCTATGAGCAGTGGTCCGGTCTCACATATTGTGCCTATGCTGGGAGTAGGAGGGCAGGACTGTGACAGCTCCTCTCTCAAGCCAAGTAGAGCAAAGCAAAGGCCCATATGCAGCAGCAGGCTGGCTGTGCCTGGAAAACACACAGGTTGGCATGTCCTAACTAAAGACAGAAATGTTGCATATTGCTTGTTTCCTGTGGTGGCTGGATCCATAGGTTTTCAGAATTGGCTGAGGCTGCACCATTAAAGCTCCAAGGCATGTATTTTTCATTTCCATCTATTTCATCTTTTCCTATATGGATGGTTTGCCATTTGATGAGATTTTTTTCTTTGGATTATCTTCAGTTCATAATTGGATCCTTACTGAAGAGCTGGTCCAGGCCTGCTGAAGTCCCCATAGGATTTCTGGAAGTTAACAGAATGGAGTCCTAATTCCTAAGCAAATAATTTATTTTTAGCTTGTGGACTTGTATACCATAGTGGATCTGGGATAAGTGAACATTACTACAAACTGAGTATTTCATAGCAAGAACTATTTATACTTGGAAATCAGCAGAGATTTTTATTTAATATGCAGCCAAGTTGAAAAATGTTTTCATTTTAGGTTGATTGAAATTTCACCAACCAAATAAAATTTTCTGTGTTACAGATGACCCAAAGACCATAAGAATTAGAGAGTCAGGAAGCCAAGGAGCTGGGATCCCTGTCTAGGGAGGGGAACATTAACAAGGTGATTGGGAAAAAGGCACAAACCCTCAGCCTCTGGAGGTGACTTCTGTCAGGTGCGAAGGAAAGGTACCCCTTCAAGGAAGATGTCACCTTGTCACCCAGGAAAGTGGACCACCGTGGAGAAAGGTATCCAGTACATGTGGGATTATCTGTTCTGGAGGTGATTTATAATTACACCAATAATGAGGGTTTACCCACAGGTACAGATTATGTCCAGCGCACACAACCCATGTGGCAGAAGTTCCTGCAGAGTGCAGCGTGATCTTATGCCAGCTCATTGGCAGTAGTGTCCTGGAAAGAAGGTGAGTAACAAATGGTGGATGACTGGCCAACTCTGGTGATAGGAAGGAAGTCTCTCTTCCTTCCCACGGGCCTGTCTCTTGACTGTGGAGAAACTGCCAAACATGTGAGCTGAGAAATTATTCCAAGAATTCCAGCGTTTCAAAGACAAATTCCACTCCAACCTGTACAGCCTAGGATCTCAGCTACTTGGAATGAGTGTCTCTCGGATCAAGAGAGAAAATATAAAGGGTATACAAAGCGGGGCACCCTATGTTTTTCCTCTGTGACCATGGAGAAGAAACGATAAAGGGGGATGGGAACCTACCTCAGTGCTAGTGGCACAGATACCTGAGTTGTAAGGAAAGACAACCACAACAGAACATTATGCCAGGAAAAGTGCTGCTCCATTTTCCAGTAAGCAGTTCCTCAGACAAAGTAGAAGAGCTGATTTTACTTCTGATCCTCTTGGAGGGACTTCTGGTTCATTCTTGCAAAAGGAAAGCATTAGAGGAACCCTGCCTCCAACAAGGTGGAGGAGAGGGACAGCCAGGTTATTGGACTGTGTGGATTCAACGGCCTTGAGCATCAGACCCGTAAGAGTACAAGGCTCTAGTAGACACTGGGGCACAATGTACTGTACTTCCATCAAACTGTGAAGCAGCAGAGCCCATTAGTATTTCCAGAGTCATTGGGGGATCCAACAGTTGACTGTAGTAGACACTGAAGTGAGTCCAACAGGGAAGGACTGGCAAAAGTACCCCATTGTGACTGGCCCAGGTGCTCTGTGCATCCTTGGTATAGGCTGCCTCAGGAGAGGGTATTTTAAAGACCCCAAAGTGTACCAGTGGGCTTTTGGGATAGCAGCCATTAACCAGTTGGGATAGCAGGACATTAACCCGTTGTTTACCTTGCTTGGTCTCTTGGAGGACGCTTCTGTTGTAGGATTGCTGAGGGTTAAGACCAGCAAGTGCCAGTTGCTACCATGACGGTGCACTGGTGGCAAAATAACACTATCTGAGACTCTCTGATTCCCATCCATAAGTTGCTTTGTTAACTAGAGAGCCAAAGAGTGATCAGTAAGACTCACTCCCCCCTTAAAAATACCCATATGGCCAGTGCAGAAATCCAATGGAGGGTGGAGACTAACAGTGGACTATTGTGGCCTGAATGAAGTCATGCTGCTGTTAATTGATGCCTTGATGGTTATGCTAAAGCTGTAATGCAAACTGGAGTCAAAGGCAGCCAAGTGGTATGCCACAATTGACATCCACTAATGTGTTTTTCTCTACTCCTTTGGCAGCAGAGCGCAGGCCACAGTTTGCCTTCTACTGGAGGGGTGTCCAGTGTGCCTGGGATTGACCGCTCCGGGCATGGAAACATAGCTTTACCATTTCCCATGTGCTGATCCAAACTACACTGGAACATGGCAAAGCTCTGGAACACCTGCAGTACATTGATGACATCATTGTGTGGGGTGACATAGCAGAAGAAGTTTTTGAGAAAACTGAGAGGATAATTCAGATTCTTCTGCAAGCCAGTTTTGCTATAAAACAAAGTAAGGTCAAGGGACCTGCACAGAAGATCCAGTTTTTAGGAATAAGATGGTGGGACAGATGTTGTCATATTGCAATGGATGTAATCCATAAAATAGCAGCTATGTCTGCACCAACTAATAGAAAGGAAATCCAGACTTTCTTGGGTGTTGTGGGTAGCTGGAGAATGTGAGTCCTCTATACCAAGTGACTCAGAAGAAGAAGGATTTTGAGTGGGGCTCTGAACAAACCTTTGAACAAATTAAGCAGGAGATAGACCATGCATTAGGTTTTGGGCCAGATCAGGTAGGACAAGATACTAAAAATGTGCTTTACACTGCAGCCGGGGTGAATGGCCCTATCTGGAGCCTTTGGCAGAGAGCACCAGGGGAGACTTGAGGTTGATCCTTGGGATTTTGGAGTCAGCGATACAGAGGATCCTAGGCCCGCTATAGTCTAACAGAAAAGGATATATTAGCAGCATATGAACGGGTTCAAGCTGCTTCTGAAGTGATCAGTATTGAAGTATAGCTCCTTCTGGCACCTTGACTGCTGGTACTGGGCTGGATGTTCAGAGGAAAAGGTCTCTACTCACCATGCAACTGATGCCACATCTAGTAAGTGGTTTGCATTGATCATGCAACGGCCTTGAATGGGGAACCTTGATTGCCCAGGGATCTTAGAAGTGATCACAGTCTGGCCAGAGGGTAAGGGTTTCAGAGTATCGGCAGAAGAGGAGGTGACACGTGCTGAAGAGGCCTCACTGTATTATAAGTTACCTGAGAATGAGAAGCGATATGCCCTGTTCACTGATGGGTCCTGTCTTATTGTGGGAAAGCATCAGAGGTGGAAAGCTGCTGGAGTCCCACATGATGAGTTGCAGAAACCAGAAGGACAAGGTGAATAAATTCAATTTGCAGAAGTAAAAGCCATCCAGCTGGCTTTAGACATTGCTGAATGAGAAAAATGGCTGGTGCTTTACCTCTACACTGAATTGTAGATGGTGACAAATGCCCTTTGGGGGTGGTTACAACAATGGAAGAGGAGCAACAAGCAGCACAGAGGGAAACACATCAGGGCTGCTGAATTATGTCAAGATATAGCTGCCTGGCTGTAAAACTGGCCTGTAAAAGTGTGCCCATGTAGATTCTCATGTGCCTGAATGTCGGTCCACTGAAGAACATCAGAACAACCAGCACATGGATTTTGCTACCAAGATTAAAGTGTCTCAGGTAGATTTGGACTGGCAACACAAAAGTGAATTATTTGTAGCTCATTGGGCTCATGATGCCTCAGGTCACCAAGGAAGAGATGCAACATATAGATGGGCTCATGATCAAACGGTGGACTTGACCATGGACTCTATGGCACAGGTTATTCGCAAATGTGAAACATGAGCAAGCAAGCCAAGCAGTTCAAGCCTGTGTGGTATGAGGAGCAACAGCTGAAGTATAAATATGGAGAGGCCTGGCAGATTGACTATATTACACTCCCACAAACCTGACACGGCAAGCACTATGTGCTTACTATGGTGGAGGCAACCACCAGATGTCTGGAAACATATGCCGTGCCCCTTGCCACTGCCCAGAACACTATCCTGGGCCTTGAAAAGCAAGTCCTGTGGCAACATGGCACTCCAGAGAGAAATGAGTCAGACAACAGGGCTCATTTCTGGAACAACCTCATAAACACTTGGGCCAAAGAGCATGGCACTGAGTGCGTCTATCACATCCCCTACCATGCATCAGCTGCCAGAAAAATCAAACAGTACAATGGTGTATTAAAGACTACATTAAGAGCAATGGGTGGTGGAACTTTCAGAAATTGGGATTCGAATTTAGCAAAGGCCACCTGGTTGGTTAACTCCAGGGGATCTACCAATTGAGCTGGCCCTGCCCAGCTGAAGTTTCTACACACTGCAAAGGGTGTTAAAGTCCCTGTTGTGCAAATAATGAATATGTTTGGGAAAACAGTCTGGGTTATTCCTGCTATGGGCAAAGGCAAACCCATCCATGGGATTGCTTTTGCTCAGGGACCTGGGTGGACTTGGTGGGTAATGCTGAAGGATGCAGGAGTCCAATGTGTATCTCAGGGGTACTTGATTCTGGGTGAGAATACTCCCACGATGTGTACTGTATGATGGTAAATGATGCATAATACTATACACCATACTAAGAGAATACAGTAAGTATCTTTCAGGTTAACGAAGAATGAACTTAAACAAAACTTAGCAAAGTGCAGTGATGGAACCAGAGCTGGCTCCAACAACTGGCATCCAGCCACTTCCTTGAGGCTGATGACTTTGACCTGCAAACCATGGACCTGTACTACGAGTTCCAGATGCAGCATGCAGCAGTACAACACTCCAACATGGCACTCTATGTTTCTTGCCCCAGAAGACCATCCTGATAGATAAAGTCCAAAGTCATGGACTCAATGGATGTTTCAGAAGAATGAGATTATGCCATGAACTAAAGGAAAAATATCTGTGTATATATATATATATATGTATATATGTTTAAGATGGTAGTCATCAGTTGAAATGCACTGGGAAGTGTAAGACCTGAGCATGACATAAATGGCATAGAATAAGGGGTGGAATGTGCTGGGTTGGCTGAGATAGGGTTAATTTCTACACTGCCAGCACAGTTGATCCAGAACTCCCAAAGGGGGTGTTTGATACCATATTAGGTCATCCTCAAAGGGGGTGGGTGAGGAGGGCAGCCTGTCTCTCTTTTGCTCTGGCTGCTGGGAGCAGGTCATTCAGGTAAGAACTAGGTTGTATCTCGACCACGTGGTGTGGTGCTTTTGTCTTTTGGGTGTGAACCACTGTTTGGTTTGGGGTGAGGTGGATTTGGGGGGGGCTGCATGTGGGACTGGCAGGAGGTTTCCGCGTGGGCTGCGACTGGGAATCCACCTGCTGCTTTGGAGGGGTGCAGGCTGCCATGGTGGGGTTGAGACATGATTGGGTTGGTGCTGTGTGTCTGTTGCTTTGTAGGTTTTTCCATTATTGTTGTTGTTACTGTTTGTCTGTTTTTCTGCACTGTTGCGTTAAACTGTTCTTTTCCCAACCCTCAGGTTTTGCCTTTGTTTTCTGTTTCTCTTTCTAATCTCACTGGGAGTGGGGGAGGGGTGAGTGAGTGGAACCTGTTTTTAGCTGCTGACTGGGGTTGTGGGCTGGGGCTAAACTATGACAATGACTCAGAAGTTGCTTGTGTAAACCACAAATCAAGTGACTTTGCACAAAGCATTCCTTTTTATATATAGAGCAGAAATTCCTGTTTGACTGTGGTAAAAAAAGAAGCCCTGCCATGTTCCCAGCATTCACTGAACAGAAAGCTGAGGTAACCTTGCTGTTAGTCTGTAGGACAACAGAGAAAATAGTGCCAGGTTTCCCTTGTACATTTTCACATCAGTGGAGACAGGAATCGATGCCTCTAAATTGAGCCTTGTTCTTATAATCACACTGTTATAATCCCCTTAGTACTATGTTGTTGAAGACAGCCTGGGGATGGTGGGCAGAAGCTAGTGGAGGTGTTGAAGAAGGACTAGACAGTTCTGGCCCTGTCCTCCATTCCTCCTACCCTCTTCACTGACAATCCTGTTTTTATTTCAGTCTAGGAGTTGGAAAGGGCTTTTACCCAGAAGATAAGTGAAATCCCCTCAGAAATGTTCCCCAGTGTTTGGGGAAAATTTTAGGTCTCTGTCATAGGTTAAGAGCAAGACTTTGCTTATCACTGAACCAGGTACGTGGATGGAAGAACCTCCCTGCTGGACGGTGTGGGCTGTTTCTCTTGGTGACCGCTGTCTTAGACATTTCTCTTTGGGAAGGGAAAAGTATAGCAAAGGCCTTCCTTGACAAGCAGCAGACACCAACTGAAAGACTGCCTGTCTCCCTGTCCTTCCGCAGCCAGATGACAGGCAATTTGACTTGTCTGGAAATAGTTTTCCCTCCTGTAATGGCAAACCCATCCTGCACAAGCAACCCAGGCATTGTAGGAGCAGAAAAAGTAACCTTTCTGTCACAGCAAGTTGTGATCACATCCAGTTTACCAGAGCATGTTGGGATTGGATACTGCAGTAAGAAAAACTTTGAATTTCCAGGGGAATAAACTATGATCAAAGAAATCTGCATAAAAAAATCAGTTGTGCATTTTGTATGGTTTCAACAAACCAGATTAGCAATCAAATTGAGAATTCTCCAGGAATGCACCTATTCAGCCAAATTCAGTGAATGGTTTATAAGATCTTTTTTGAATATCTCCGGTGCTACAGTATATTTTTCTGAAAGCCTGCAACAGAAGTCTGTCATTATTGTACTATTAATAAATGCTATAAATATGCATTACCAGACCTTTCATAAAATTATTTTCTTAGAAAGAGAGAAAAAAAAGTGATGGCAAGAGGGACATAAAGCCATACAGAGATTAGATCATTTTCCCAAAAGGTTAGTGGGATCATGTCCTGCTTTTCTGCACTTCTATTATCACCCTCTCTGTTGAACTATGCATCCCCATGATTTTGTGTTATGGTTGTTTCTAAGGACACTATATTCACATCCACCTTAAGAAATCAGTTACGTTGCTGAATTAAATCAGTATGTTTGGCAGCTTATGTTTCTAGCTGATTGT
This sequence comes from Streptopelia decaocto, assembly GCF_964273445.1. NCBI lineage: Eukaryota > Metazoa > Chordata > Aves > Columbiformes > Columbidae > Streptopelia > Streptopelia decaocto. The sequence goes on from NC_138657.1 coordinate 41,102,568, forward strand.
CACTGCGTGTTGACTGGGAAGGGAGATATCTTTGCTTATGGCTTTTTGTTTTTTCTAGTGATAGGCCACTGCACAGAGCTCGATAGAACATTTCCATCAGACTAATACCTCATGGGAAACAAAAATTTGAAGGAGTTAAAGTGATCCACTGAATTGCTATAGTTTCAATAACATTTAGTTTATAACAAAGCTAAATAAATATTGACCCTAAAAGCTGTGACCTTCTATGTGAATCAGCTTTATTTGACTAGGTCCATTTGAAGAAATAAGACTAAGCAGATCAATATTGTAGGGATGTACTTGTAATCCATAAGGTTCCAAAGTGATGTTTTCTATCTCAAGTTGGGATCAACATATGAATATGGAATATGAAATGCAAAGTGTTTCCCACATAGCTTTTTTCACATTGTAGATCTGACTCAGTATAGCAGAGTACCCTGAAAATCCTCGTGCCTTCTGAGGAAGGAAGGTCTAGTGAAACAGTGTATCATACAGCACTTAGAACAACAGCATGTTTGCAACAAATGTTGCATGTTGCAAGATATACTTAATGCAGACTTCAGTTTTAAGCATTGAAGGACTAAAGTCTTTTGAATAAGATGAGAAACACTCAAGCAAGGCTTGCTATTCCTTTCTTACTAGGCTGCTATGCTGTGTCTGTAGCATTGCATATTTCCTTCCTTGCAAAAATGCATTCACAATATCATGCAATAGCATGCTGCATGAAAATTCCAACTAACTACTTGGGTAGAAAATGAGGCTATCATTCATTACCTTGCTCTGCTGAAAGCCTACAGGCTAGACACTGATGTCAATGGTGCAAACGTTTGATCTGTCATGTTGGTAGGGACTGGGTAGTATTTCTCAAGTGGCACTCGGTAATTTCTCTAAGGTGATCCTGACAACCACAAGTCCTGGAATGCTCGTTTCACACTTGACCCTAGAAGAGCCATTTCTGGTGTTAGGTACCTGTACTTTGAAGACAGAGCTTGCAGGCTTCTTCAAATGATTACAAGAGTCCAAAAGTAGAAGATTAGATTAAATTCAGCAGAGATAGCATCACAGCATGGGGAGGAGAACTCCTGCTATGCAAAGCAAATTATTAATAACCTGTTATTAGTTCTCTGGGGAATGACAGTGAACAGCCAAGATAACTCACACCTTCTTATGTGTAAATAGTTTTCTGAGACTCAGAAACTAAACAGGTCCTCCATAGGCCAAAAAGACATGTGTTAGTTTATTTGTTTATTTATTTATTTGTTTGTTTGTTTATTTTTCTTTCCCCAAGGAAAGCACCATATTTCTCATATGTCTAATTGAACCAGAAGTTGCAAGGGGAAATGTTTGGTTGTCTGGAACAGGACCAGAGAAAACCTATTGTTTGTGGGCAGATGCCAGTGTTCATTCAGACAGACCGGTGAGAAGAACGGACAAGGCTGGGTTCACCTTTTGATGTACAGTTATTTTGTCACTTGACAGTTCCAGCCTGGTCAGGGGGTACTGTCTTTAGTCTTTCAAGGGGTCCTAAGAGAGATAGGTATCCATACTTCCATTGAATTTTCTCCCATTCTCTTTTTAAGCAGATTAGGTGGATTCTTTCTAAACATCTGATCTCCTTAGCATGCTAAACCTTTTTGTTGTGAACTGGATTCTGCAATGAAAACCCCCACATTTTAAAAGAAAAATGTTGACAAAGTTAGGTGATGATTTTATCTTTCTTTTTCTTCTTTTCAGTGATTCTTTCTTCCTTCTTCATCCCTTCCTGCAGTTTATTTCTCTTACTAAGTCAGCAGACAACTGAATTTGCTATGATTGTTTTACATTATAAATGTGACTGAAACTTAGGATGTTTTTTAGGCCAGAGATGGCATCCAGTTGTGCTCAATATTGCAAAAAATGCTGCAAGTAATTAATGCATGCCTTAACATAGATTCAAGCATGAGGTGTGTGCAGAGCATATGGCAGTATCACATGTACCGTGCTGGCATAGTAATTAAACTGGCTTAACTGGTCCATGATTACATGCTGTAAGTTTTACATGTTATTGATACCATAAACCCCCTCCTAATCTAATCAAAATAATAAATAGACATGAGGAAGTAGACCTGTGGAATAGACATAAGGAAGTAGACCATCTCAGTGTCCCAACACAAAGAAAGAGGAAAGAGTAATCGTTTCCCACAAAGCAGTTTCTTGCTGTGCAAGTCTATGTATCTACAGTCAGTCTTCTTCAGCCTTGTAGGTACCACTAGAGATGGCCATTACTGCCCCTATGGCAGCACAAATGTTTCTCTACACGCACAGGGCAAATGGTGTTGGGATAAGATCTAACAAACTTTAGTTTGGCAGATGTAGAGATGTGCACAAGCTATGAATGCTGCATCTTCTTTTCTGATGGGGGATGGTTTAGAGAAACCGAAGCTTATTTGGACCACATTACCATCATATGGACATGAATAAATCCCTTGCAAGCAGGTGAGGGCTAGAAACCATGTGTTTTCCATGCAGAAGACCTCAAAAGTTGTGGGGAGTCTGCAGTTCACTGTGGTTTTGACCTGAGAAATGATAGACCTGAGGGGAGATGCTATCAGGAAACCTCTGTACTATAAACTAGTGGAAGAGAGAGCATTTCAAGAGATTTCTCAGCTCCCTTCTTTAGGAAGATTGTTTAAATGTACATAAATTGACTTGAAAATAAATTTAAGGGGTAATTCTAGCAAAATGAGATGGAGGACTTCTATTGGATGTAAAGCACCAGGCTTTTTTTTTGCAGCATTGAGAAGTTGTCCCTTAGCAGAAAAACAATAGAAGAGCCACATATGCTCAGAACTTGCCATCACAGCTATGATCTGTCAATAGAGAAGAGAAAGCACAGGTCAGTCCAAGCAGTGCTGTGTGTTTTAGTTCTGTGCTTTGGAAAGGTGGTTCTGTTTTCCTCCAAGTGTTAGCTATCTTTGAGTGCATTGAACAGCACAAAGATTACAGAGCCAAGGTGGGGAGCCAGGGGAAGTGTCTGGAGATGAGCTTGTAAATCACAGAGAGAGACCCTTGGATTGGCCAGAGCAGTGAATATGTCATGGGGAGAGCGGTTTTGCATTTGTGGCAGGCAAGGAAAATTAAGGGTCACTGTGTTTCTGCCAGCTGGAAGCCTCCCTTGACACATTGAGCTGGAGGATGGCTCATTTGGTTTGCAGCCTGAAAGAACAAACAATCAATCCTAATTTCTGCAGTGATGAGGAGCAGGAAGGCTCAGCTTACACTGAATCTGGGAAAGTGCAATGGGACAGTGTGCCAAGCCAGCCTGTTTATAGAAATCAGACAGTTCAGCCCAGCGGAGAGCCACTTCTATCTCTGGGCTGCGTGCTATGGTGAAAGAAGTGGAAGAAAGAGGGAATTTGGACAGTAGACCTTCATTCACCAATCATCCTGCAGGACCGCCTGGCCTGGCTGTTACTTGGAACATGGCTCTTAGCAAACCATGTATTAATAATTGCTAGGCTGGGCTTCGAGTCAGTTCTGCTCACCAACCTTGTCTGATGGCCTCACACTCTGATACAATCAGAAAACTGGGGCAAAAGTGGTGTCCACCCCAGAGAGGGACATACTCCCACCTGTAGCCCAGACAGCAATTTCTGGGAAGGGCAAGGCTATGCAATGAGTCCTGGCTTTTGGGGAAAGGCAAGAAGAAACTGAGAGACTATGGTTCAAGTGCTGGCTGAGGTGAGTGATTTAGGTTAACAGTCCCATTTCCTACATCCTCTGTGGTCTAGGATAGGTGCACTTTGTGCCTCCCTCGGAAATGGAATCACAGAGTTACCTTCCTTCCTATGTCCTTTCTTTTCCTAATGGAAATACTTAGCAAGGCTTTAGGTTTTAGCTAGCCACTCTAGTCAGAGGAAGACAAACATACTGACAGATGCTGCACATAAATAAAATTCAAGAGATGCCGGAGTGAAATACCAGCCTTACCCAAATTAGTGAAACTGAAGTTATGCTGGCTCCTATTGAGTGACAATTGGGCTCTATGCGTTCTGTCAGGAATTTCAGTCTAACATTTTTGGTTCTTCTGCCTCCTTATGCTTGCTTATTTAGTTTAGCAGTGACCTCTGATGCCAAGATCTCCCATAGCCATTATAATCCAAAAAAAGGTTTTACAGATGTGAAGCTAAACTGCTATTAGGAAACGATCTTCCACTGTATGTGCAAATGTTATCCACCTTGGTCTTCTCACATTACAGAGTCCAGAAATAGCTCTCAGGCTCAAGTTCATTCACCACCTAGGCAACTTGCACTCTTTAACTGAATGCCATTTTGAGATTTGGTTTTGTACAACTAAAAAATTTGATTGCAGGAATGCAGTCCTGAATCCCATTACACTTAATTTGTCAGTGTTATTCTCTTCTCTGACCTATGCACATCTGTAGACTGTGGCAACCTCCCAGCTGTAAAGAACATAGCAGGGTCCTGGGTACCCTGCTATAATGCTTAGCATAAGGAGAGGATGTTTTGCAGTTGAGGAAGGATATATTGAAGGAAGGTGGCAGATCATGGGCAAGAAATGGAGAAGTGGCAATGCCAGAAAGCATCTTGTGAGGTTTTCAGCAGCAGTCACTTGAAAATGGCAGGATGCCAGGCAGTATTTTGGACCATTTTCTCCATGACTTAGCCATATTGGTACAGTGACTAAAGCCGGGCCTGAGGAGATCCAGGCTGCTTCCTACTGAGGAAGAGGCCTACCAAAGTAATAGCATGGCTGTAGCCTGTATGGGTGAGAGCTTGCATAGCCTGTGCTGTCATGGGACACGCAAGCGTGAACACCATGTTGCATTATGCTAACAACCAGGCTACAGTCCTCTAAATTGTATGTCTCTACAGGACTGCCCTTCTTTCCACAGAAGAGAGTAAGCTTTTGAGCTGATGACCTGCTTGAATTCCTCACTCTCTAAACTAAGGTTAACATTTACGCCACCTTAAACTGCAATGCTCTCTAGGAATCTCCCTAGCCGATTCCTACATTACAAGTAACTCCCTTTCTTCGGAAGGCGTTACTCCTTTCCAACTCAGGTTTACACCTCATCAAGCCGTCACAGTCCTTTAAAAAAAAAAAAAAAGTCTTCCTCGAGCAGGTGCGGGAGTCCCTGAACTGCTTGGTATCTGTCACTGACAGCAGGAGCGCAGTTGAATTTCCGTGCAGGAACTACCGGCTCTCGGTACTGTGGAGGTGATCATGTCTTGTGGAGTAACAGTGACACCCAGTGGTTATTAAATAAATTCGGAAAGTCCCATTCACACGAATCCCACCTTTCTCCCTCCCTTGGTGCATTTGCAGGGACATTTAATGCAGAGTGCACTAACATGACACTCGCAAGCTCCGCAGACAACCTCATTCAGCTCCTTCACACCTCTCTCAACCATCCAAGACAAACTGTGAGCAACAGATTTCTTTGGTCTCCTGAGAACCGTGGAATGAAGTACCAGTTGTATTTCGTGCTCTACCCAAGAATAAAATATCTTTGGGAAAGATAGATCTTAGGAACAGGGTGTGTGGAAAGGAAATGACTCCCCTAAATTAGCTGAGTCCAATTTATAATCCCTAAAAAGTAGCAGAAGATTGTAATGCTGGTGATTTTTAACAACATATTTCAGAGCTGCCCAGAACATTTTTGCAAACCTTGAGGAAGATAGGGGTTAGATTGTGCTGTACGCAGGAGAGTTTATCTTTGTGGAAGCAGGTAAGTACTTGACCACAGTTAGTCTGACCATTAGTAGATTTTAGCCCTTTAGCTTTTCATTTTAAGAAAAACACGAGTTATTTGCAAACAGGAGAACACCTTTCTACAAAACTTAGTCAAAGTTGGCAGATTCTGTGCACCCTCCCTAGCCTATAGCTGTCGATAGAAGTGCTAAGGGTGGCAGACATCACTTGAGATCATCTGGTTCATCCCCTCTGCCCAAGCAGGGTCAGCTAAAACAGGTTGCCCAGGACGGTGTCCAGTCAGGTTTTGAAAAGCATCAGAGGTTGAGACTCCTCAACATCTCTGGGCAACACATCTGTCATGGTTTAACCACCAGCAACTAAGCACCACACAGCCGCTTGCAACCCTCCTCCTTCAGTGGGATGGGAGAGATAGTGGAAAAAAAGTGAAACATCTGGGTTGAGATAAAGACAGTTTAATAGGTCAACAAAGGAAGACAAAACAATAATAATGATAATGATAAAAGAATATACCAAATGAGTGATGCACAATGCAATTGCTTACTACCCAGTGATCGAGGCTCCGCCCATCCCTGAGAAAAAGCAGTTCCCCCGGCCACTTTCCCCCAAAATATACACTGAGCATGATGTCACATGGTAGGAAATATCCATTTGGCTAGTTTGGATCAGCTGTCACGGCTGTGTCCCCTTCCAGCTTCTTATGCACCTGGCACAGTGTGAGAAGCTGAAAATTCCTTGCTGACTTAGCAACAGCTAAAACATCAGTGTATTATCAACACTATTCTCATTCTAAATCCAAACCACAGCACTATAGCAGCTACTAAAATTAACTTTACTTAAACTGAAACCAGGATACCATCCCAGTGTTTGACCAGCCTCACAGTAAAAAAGTGTGTTCTTGTGTGCAGATGGAATGTCATGTATTTTAATTTGTGTGCATTGCCTCTTGTCCTGTTACTTGGCACCACTGAAAAGAGCCTGACTCTGTATTCCGCACTTTCCTCATGCGGTATTTATATATATTGATAAGATCCCCAAACTTTCTGTTCTCTAGGCTGTACAGTCCCAGCCCCCTCAGCCTTTCCTCACATGACAGATGACCCAGTCCCTTAATCACCTTAGTGGCCCTTTATTGGACTCTTTCCAGTATGTCCATGTCTCTCTTCTACTGAACAGCACAGGACAGGACACAGTACTCTGCGTATGGCCTCCCAAGTGCTGAGTAAAGGGGAAGAATCACATTGCTTGACCTGCTCAGGTGCCTGAGGTTACTCTTACTGAGATGCAGAACTTCACATTTCATTCTGTTGAAGTTCAAGCTATTCTTGTTGTTCCATTACCCCAGTCCATTGATGTAGTTCTGAATTGCAGCTTAGCCGTTTGCTGTATTAGCTACTTCTCCCACTTTTGTGCCTTCTGCAAACTTGCTGCAGCTGCACTCTACTTAATTGTCCAGAGCATTAAACAATTATTAAACAATACTGTCTACAGTCTAGACCCGATGGGGTATATCACTGGTGACCAGCCTCCATCTGGAATATGTGCCACTGTTCACAAGCCTCTGGGACAGCTGTTTCGCCAGCCTTTAATCCAGCTCAGTGCTCACTTACCTAACCCATGTTATTGTCAGTTTCTCTTTTAGGATGTTATGGAAGACAGTGTCAAAAACCGACCTAAGTCAAGGTAAACAATGTTCACTACTCTGCCCTCATCCATCAAGCTAATCAACTTGTTGGAGAAGGCTATCGAATTATCTAAACAGGACTTCCCCTTTGTAAATCTGTCCTGACTACTTCTGATCACCTTCCAGGGACTGCAGAGAGATGGGCTGACTTGTGCTTCCCTGACTCTTCTTCTTGCCTTTCTTGAAGACAGGGTTGACAATTGTTTTCTTCCAGTCCTCAGAACCCCTCCCAGTAGCCTTTCAAATATAATCAAGAATGGACTCCCAATGATATCTGCTAGATTCCCCCAGCACTTCTGAGTGCAAGCTGTGAGGTCCCATTGCCTTCTGCATGTCCAATTTGTCTAAAAGTTTCCTAAGCTGATCCTCCTCCACCAAGAATAACTCTTCCCTGCTCCAAATTTTCTTTCTAGTCTCAGGAGCCTAGGATTCCTGAATGCTAGTCTTACCAGTAAAGGCTGAGGCAAGGAAGGCATTGATCACCTTGGTCATTTTCTTTGATACCATGGTCACTGCTCTGTTTAGTGGGGAGCCCACATTTTCCTTAGCCTTTCTTTCATGTAGGTACTTATAGAATCCCTTCTTGTTGCCTTTCGCATCCCTTACCAGATTCAACTCCAGTCTTTGGCTTTTCTAATCCCATCCTGGTATGGTCATGCAGTATCTGTACCTTCGTCCTCTGTCACAATTCCTCCTGTTCCTAGTCGTCCTCACAAATGAGCTTTCTCTGTAGGAGGAAGCAGGAACTAATACATTTGATCCCCCTGTTTCCTGCCTCATGCTTAAACATTAAGCTCTTTGGGCTGGGACGATGTTATTTGTTGTTGGTGGTGGTGGTTTGTTTGTTTGTTTGTTTCTGGTTTTGTATGACAGCTAGCATAGAGTTCAAGGAGGAACAGCTATAAGCAGCTATTAAAATAGGTAGCATGAACTGCACTGGTAACACTAAATAGTTTTTCACTTACTGGTGTAGTCAAGTAACATGCAAACTTGCTTCTTTTCCTGATCAGGTGAGATGAAGCAGACACCTATTACAACATCACATTTGCTGGTTTGTCCTCTAATCCTCAGCCACAAGCTCTATACTACTTTGTCGCCTATTTAAAGGCAAACTAAGGTGCATTCAAGATACCCCTTTATGTCCAGAACAATTGCTTCTCCTTGTCTTCCTACCCCATCTTTCCTGAAAAGCACATATACTTCTGTTGGAGCACCCAACCATTGCAGCTTATCTCACCCATCCCGCCTTGTTTGTGTAAGCCTAGTGAGGTCATAGCTCTACAGCCGTGCATGGACTTCTAATTCCTCTTACTTGTTCCTCATGTTTCATGCATTGGTGTACAAGCATTTGAGATAGGCTGCAAGTAATACTGCTTTTGCAGGGGAAGTGTGGGAGCTTCCATTTTCATACTATGCCCCACATTAGTCTGGTCTCCTGTGCCCTCACTTGCATTCAGGTTACAGTAGCCCTCCCAGGTATAGCTAGTTTAAATCAAGTCTTCTTATGAAGGTCTTGCTCACTTCGTCAGATATATCAACTCCCTGCTCAATACTGCCCATTTCTTACAGAAAGTCAATGGTCATAGAAGCTACATCCCTGCCTTTAACACTCGCTATGCATCCAGTTGTGAGGCCACTCAGTCTATTTCTGCTTGAGCCTTTCCCCTTTACTGGTGGGACTGAGGAGATACCACCTGGGCAGCCATCCCCTTCACCTAAATCCTTGCTCCACAGGTCTGTAGTTTGTCTTGTCATGCTTCAGGTTACCCTGGCAGATGAAAATATTTCTCAAAAATATGTTTTTGCAGCCTAAAATAGTTCTTAAAAGTATCCTAAAAATATTTTTGAAAAAAAAAAATCTGTTTTTTGTGGAAGAGGAAAAAGAAGAAAAATTCAAGGTCTAAAAACCCCTCTCCATTACTTGTGTAGATGGGCAAAATCTGGCTTGAACTGTACTTAACTGTAGGATGTTCAAGGCAATTTGCAAACAGAAAAAAAAAAAAGGAAGTTAATCATCTATAATATTTACTTTTAATTATTTGCTAAGATACATACAGGATGCTAATATTCCTTCTAAAGCTTTTAAAAATCTGCCTGTTGTTTCTTCCTGACAGACTTCTGTCTTCCAGATGTGAGTAAATAATGATTTATGGTGTAAAATCTATCTAACAAAGTATACTTACTTCCCCCCTGCCCCACTTCATGAATTGTCTGTGAAATGACAATGAAATCCTCATTATTTTGGCAAGCATTTGTGAATTTTCTGTAGCTATTCTTGATTCACTGTAGATATTCAGTACCCTCTTTCATCAGTCCTGAGTGCCCTGTTGGAATAATTGAGTTTCTTCCTTGGGTGACTGAAATAATGAATAGATTTTGTGAGAATTTCATATTACATGCTTGATTTCTGGGTGGAGGTGAAGTCACCCTGCCCCAGGGTAGGGGAAGACGTGACTGGCACCACTTTGGTACCACCCTAGGTGTGTACATGGGCACAGGCACAGTGGGGCACAAAAAGTGCTAAAGAGGCATCAGCTGCCCTTTTGAATGCTCATCTCAGGGGGATGTTGTCCTGGTTTTATTAAAAACAAGACCAGTTTCTATTTTAGTGAATTTTCCTTTCAGCTAAGTTCTTCTAAGTAGCTGCACTTTTCTGAATTTGGCTGCATGTTTTTCAGATACTCTTTGCTCTGCAGCTGATAACAGTAGCACTGGTATGCAGAAGAGACCCAGGTTTAGATTTATGCTATTACAGCCAAGGTTGCTGATAAATTTTGCATGTCCTGTAAGTGAAAGGGGCATATTTACAAGGAAGGGTGGACAGAACAGGTGACTAAAGTTGACCAACTGGGTATTCCATCCCATCCACATCATCCACCCTATAAAAGTGGGAGATCACAACGGTTTCTCTCTCTTCGATCATGGCCGGCATCTGAAGAGGACCCTGTCTGTTGTATCTGCAATGCTTGGTTCCAGACTCTTCATCCCTGAATCCAGTTCTGATTTACTGTGGAGTCCAGCCCAGGATTTCTGGGTGCCTGCCCTGCAGCTGCTGGAGCAATGCCCGCTCCACCGGGCAGTGCTGTGCTGCCCTGGGACATTCAATATTGTTTTTTTATATTTTGTATTGTTCTCTTTGTTTATTAGTAGCATTAGTAAAGAATTTTTAATTTTTTTTTCCAACTTGCAAGTCTTTCTTCCTTTTCCCACTATTGCCTTTCCTTGGTGGAAAGGGCAGGGGGCAGGCAGGAGAGCATCTGCCACGGTTTGTCACTCAGCAGTAAACGGTGACATGTGAGCATATTGATACCTATGATGCTGAGAAGGATACAAGAAGAGAGCGAGGTTGTGGAGGGGTTTCTGTTAGATGGAGATTTGTTATTGAACTAGCCAGGCCCAAAGGAATTTAAAGGCCAACTCAGAAAGCTGAAAACAGGACCTGCCATGGGAGAGCAGCATTTCTACAATAACAAGGCCTCAACATGATGTAAATCAACGGACCTATCAGCAGTGAGACTTGAGCACGTGGACAGCTCGTGAAGATAGATGATATCCAATTAGTGAATGCATGCTTGGGGCGTGGACGTGCAATCAGAGAATAGTTGTATATATAAGGAGGCTTCTTTCTGTAATAAATGGCTCTAGAATGATTCACATTGAATTGGAGTGCAGGGTCCTTTATTCGCTCCAACAAATGGTGACCCCGGCATAATACTCTGCATGGCATCTCACTGCGATCGGGGAAAAGCCTGGAGCATCCCAGCCGGAGGCAGATCAGCTGGACTGAGAAAGGGGCAGAGGCGTACAGACATTCCGCAGACAAATTAGTTGAAGAAATCACCAGAAAAGGTGAGTGGCTGGGGCAGGAGGAGGGAAGAGCGAACCTCCTCCTGATATTCCCTCTGTGAGAGGACTTAAATATTAAGAAAGCAACATATGTAGACCGTTAGTTTGGTGTAGAACTATCGGCTACGTGGCAGAAACTGAGAAGGCTTTTAAACTTGAACTTTGGGATGATATAGGGCAGAAGTTATGGGATAAGGTCAGCAATGGAGAGAAAGAAGCTAATTCATTAGTAACTACATGGAAGCTTATAATTACTACGTTAAAAGATTTTAAGGCTGAACAGTCTGCTGCTGCTGGAATTTTTGTAGCGTTGTAGGAATCCTGAAAGCTGCTGTGAAGTTTACCCGGTTCATGTCTTTGATACCCTCCCTACTCCATCCCCGGCTGTGCCTTTGGCACCACTGATGGTTCAGCAGTCCGGGGCGGGGGGAGGAAAAATGCTGAGTGGGTGGCCTCCTGTACCATTGCTCAATGCTGATGAGAGCAACAAGTCCAGAGGATTGGAGTCAGACAACTTGCCCAAGGAACCTGTGAAAGCTGAGAATGCTAAAGTTGTAAACAAGTGTACTATCAGTTCTTTTACCAATTTGTATCTGTCTTTACTGTCTTTTAACCCTTCAACTTCCACGAGAGAGTAGAAGGAGTCACTGAATAAGAACTGGGCAAAAGAACTGTGTGAAAGATTAGATCAGCTAATAGTGAGTGAATCCAGGAGTCAGCAATGCAAACATGCTGATTGTGACAGGAAAAGGGGTGTGCCTTGTGACTCAGGTTATACGAATAATTATGATGCTAGAAAGTATTGGCGAGAATGTGCACTGTTCTGAACCCCCCCATTACTAATGATTCTCCAGCGCCGTTTGGGTCCGTGTTGTCTGGTGACTTGGATGGGCATGAGGGTTTACAGCATTTTCTTGGGGGGTTAAAGGGAGGGGGAGTGTGTGTGCGAGTTGCCCCGAGATCAGATAAAAACCATGAAAGACTGTAGCAAAATTAGACCTATTCAATTTAACAGTTATATATAATTTAGGACAGAACAATGGGGATTCATTGAAAATGGTGGGTATCCCTCAACTCTTGGAAGAGACACTAATTGACACACCACAATTAAAGGCGCGATTAGTTTCTGAAATCCTGAGGCAGTCAGCAGACCTTGCATATCAAGCTATGATAGAGGTGCCTGAAACCAACAAAGCAGCCAAATCATTTACAACTATTAATCAGGGTCCCAATGAGAATTACATGCAATTTATTGACAGTCTTCAAGAGGCCATCAATAAGCAGGTTGAAAACTTAGAAGCTAAGGAAGCAGTAGTGTTGAAATTAGCAGTAGAGAACGCTAATGTTTGCTATCAACGTGTTATCTGTGAGTTTTACAGTACATATTATGTGTTTCTGTGTATTGCCTCTCTGAAAAACAAGCAGCTTGTCAGGAATGTGAGTTAATTGTTTTACTAGTTGTTTTTAAGTTCACTGTAAAACCTTCTTGTGGGAAACTGCAGCGGGTCTGTGGAATCCTTGACAGAAAATATGGGAGTAGAGATCAGCCTTGAGATATTAAGATTTACCCTTGAGAAGGATGGGAGTAAAGGAGTATCCGGAGAGAGGAGAGATGTACCCGTGAGAGAGAAGGGGATAGAAGAATAACATGGATGATAGAAAAATTAACCAATGAGATGTTAGTGCTGTAACTTGTAACCAATAGTGAAAAGACACATGAACTGGTAGAATTGTATAAAAATGCACTTGTAGCAATAAATGGCAACCTATTACTTTCATCTTGAAAGAATTTGGTCCATGTCATTTGTCCGTCTCAACTACGACATATGGTGACCCCGACGTGATCCTGCCTGAAGAGGATCTCGAGTAACAAGGTGACAGCGTGAAGCTGTGAACAGCTGAAGAAGAGCTGTGGAGACAGAGCCCGGTACAGCTGATGAGAGCAGCTGTGCAGAGCCGCCGAAGATCCGGATCGTTGAAAAGACACCTCGCTAAGGAGTAGGTGAGCTATCGGGAACAGGGGGGGTGAAACTTATCTAAAGAAGATAGTACTATATTATCCACATGGAAGCTGCTTCTGAAGAAGCAGGGTGTTAGCCTTCTGGAACTGACTTTAAGAAAAATGTTACTATGGGGCAAAGCACAAGGTTTAGAGGTTAATCCTGTGACAGCATTTAGTGTGTCACAATGGATGGACTTGGGAGATAAATGGTTTGATAGTGCTACCCAAGGGTCCAAGGAAGCAACTGAACTGTTAACGACGTGGCGCTTGTCATTAGATACTCTGAAAGAGTTAAAACAGCAATAGGCAGAGGCGGCGAAGGAGGATGGTCTTCCTGGCTCTCCTGGGCCAGATTCAGAGAAAAAATCAAGATTAAGTACTACTCCAATCCCCCCTGTTACTAAAGATTCGTCAAAACCGCCCAAGTCCATATTATCTGACACGGATAAGGATCCGCGGCACTTTCTTGGAAAGTTAAAAGGAATAAAGGAGGAGCGTACGTATGTGTGGCCCCGAGATCAGAAAAAAATTATGAAAGAGTCGTATACATATGTGTGGCCCGGAGATCAGATAAAAGCTATGAAAGACTCACATGAAAAAACAGCGTTGGGTTGTGCATGGTCTCGGGAGGGGCCCTCAGAGCACCGGTCAGAGCACCGGTCAGAGCAGTGCGTTTGGCCGATTGCTCCGCCATCATCAATCACGGCTTGAACCTCTCCTCTACCATCATCAACCGCGGTTCCACCATCTGTGTCACCGCCATTAATCACAGTTCAACCCTCTGCGCCGCTGCTATCAGTCGCGGAAGAAAAAAATGGACATTTTTTTTCCTATCCCCCCTTGCCTGGAGATTTAGGTGGGGAGGACCCCCCCGTGGTGAGCCAGACGGAGCCAAATAACGTAATTCCTACAGATTTGGGTCCCCCCAACCTGCCCCCGCCTCCCTCCCACACTGAATTCCTGAGGGTGAGGGTAGAGTTTCAAAGCATAAACTGAACTTACCAAGAAGCTGGGATTTACCCCCAGTTTCGATTGCAGTTAGACCACGGGACCCTGTGCGTTTCTGGAAGAGACACTAATTGACACACCACAACTACAGGCACGATAACTTTCTGAAATCCTGAGGCAGTCAACAGACTTCGCATATCAAGCTATGATAAAGGTGCCTGGAACCAACAATGCAGCCAAATCATTTGCAACTATTAATCAGGGTCCCAATGAGAATTACATGCAATTTATTGACAGTCTTCAAGAGGCCATCAATAAGCAGGTTGAAAACTTAGAAGCTAAGGAAGCACTGGTGTTGAAATTAGCAGTAGAGAATGCTAATATTTGCTATCAACATGTTATCTGCAAGTTTTACAGTACATATTATGTGTTTCTGCGTATTGCCTCTCTGAAAATCAAGCAGCTTGTCAGGAATGTGAGTTAATTGTTTTACTAGTTGTTTTTAAGTTCACCGTAAAACTCTCTCCCCATTTTTCCCAGTCGTGCTGCAAGCAGCCTGTGTTTTCTACCCCTCCCTCCCCTTCTCAAGGTTTTTCCTTGCAAGATGGGGTCAGGAATAATTGTTTTCAGTTGTGTTCCTGAAAAGTCAGTATTGGGAGGTGTTTTAAAACTTAGGAAAGCACTCGGAATTATAAGGAAGGGAGATCTTGTTAAATATTGAAATCAGTGTTCGCTGCTGTTTAAGTTAAATGATTGGGAAAAGTGTCCGGAGAATAGAATTTTGTTGCAATTAATGTTGTTTTTAAGACGAGAAGAGCAGGACAAAATAAATCTCTACAAGAGATCATTAGATCGTTACAGACAGTTTTACAGCTGGAACGGTTTGAACGTCAACAAGCTGAGAGAGAGTTGACTGCTAACACACAGGTGACAGTAAACTTGCTGAAGTCTGCAAGATGCTTTCCTCATTAACCTGTTTTCTTTGTGGGTATCGGTTTAAGCATGTTGCAATTTTGGTAGGTCTTTGTTATATGGTACGATAAGTTCACAGTCTGTTAAATCATGAGAATTCATTGACTCAAAATGTGCGTTTTGTGATAATACAGAAGATCATGAGTAATTTAGTTCTTTACTGCGTGAATGTGATGGTAAAATTTTGTGTGTAGTAGCTGTTATTTTTTTTTCTCTAGCATGCTACCTTTATTCCGGCATTTGGACTTGCGCAACTCTGTGACAGGCTGTGTCTCATCTTGGTGTGCTGGATTTGGTTTTTCCGTATGCACATCATGTAAAGACTCCTGGTTTTCGAATAACAGCTGTAGCGCACCAGATGAGACACTTAAAAAACCAAACCAAATCAAAACAAAAAAAGGCCTTGCCCAGTCCAGCTTGCTGTGGCGGCGGGGGGGCGGGTGCCGATATGGGGCTCCAGCGCGGACTGACGTATTTTGTCAGGGAGACCCAGAGGTACCTCCACCTGGCTGATCAGTGAGCAGCCCAAAGGTGCAATGCAAAAATTGAGATATTGTCTTGAATAAGTGTAACTGTGATTCATCTGCATATTTGAACTTGGTATATGGTTTTCATATCTGAGCTCAGTATTTTAGTTTGCATATTCATATTTGGTACCAAAAGAATCTTGTTTGGGGAGATAATTCCAAAATGGGAACCGGTTCCACTGCTAAAATTCCACCTTGCCTCCTCTTAGGATGCATCCTTACACATTAGAATGATTGCTTAGATTGTTAGAAAAGCATTTAAATTGTTAAAATGCTATGATAGCTGTGAATTTAGAATTTAAAAGTTGCTAGAATATTAACTGATTTGGATCTAGGAAAATAGAATAATGGATTTATGTTTATTATACTGATTTATACTGTTTTTTGACATTTCTAAATTGTAAAAGGTAAATGGAGCTAAGGGATGTAACTATTTCTGAGCTACTCGAAATTGCATATAAAGTGTAGTTGGAATGAAATGGGAACACAAAAGAGCAAAATATCCCAGGCCTATGTGCAGCTCATTGTAACTGAGGAGTTTGCCAGAGCCTCCCACTTTGTACCAGTGATTACACCAGCTGCGTGACCTTGGCTATATCTGAACTGCGGCGAGAAGAGAAAGAAGAAGAAAAATAAAAAAAAAAAAAGGAAAAAAAACCCCTGTTTTCCCGCTGCTAAGCAGAGAAAGGAGGGCTTTACTCCCCCTGCTCTGTCCTTTTTTTTTTTCCCCCTGAAGTATTGTCATCCATTTTTGTTGTGGCACTGTGTTGTTTTTCGGCTTTGAATCAGGGGTTGTTGGTGTTGTTTATTTTTGCTTCTGTCTTGTTTCCTAGGTTTTGGCACATCTTGGGAAAAGAGCTCATAATTTTACCTCCTTGCTGAAGTCAGCCTTTTCACACTGGTCAGCTTTGGGGGGTCACAGTGTTCAGTGCTTCTCTGGGTCAGACTGGTACTGATTTGAGTGTGGAGTGGAGCCAGATTGGTTTGATGTGGAGTTCAAACTGATGTGTTTTCATGCTGGGCTGTACGTCTTGCCATCTCGGATGGGGGCGAAAGGGAAGTTTTATTCCCCCCTGCGCCCCTCCCCCAAGCAATGTTACTGCTAGAGAGCTGTAATACTGCATGAAGGAGTCTGAGGGTGAAATTTAAAGGCATCACCAGTGGATCCATAGTTCTAATGAAACTGGAAAATTAAACCAAAAATTTGTTATGAGACTTATTCTGTGGTAATTAGTTGTACGTGACTTCTTAGTAAATTCACCATGCTAGTTTTTGAGGTCATGAGAGAGAACGAAAGAAAGGCCATTTTTTGAGACCAATGGAATGCCAAATTTGGAACAAAGTTTTAATACATGAATTCTTATAGTAGTTAGAAACTCCAATACCTCTCTTAGGTTAAGATTTGTTAAGTAAATTGTAAGCTCAAACAACGTTTTCTGAGAATTCTGTTTAGTTGCATAGCCTACAAGAAGCTGCTTGGATGGTGCAGATCTGCTTGCTGCAAGTGAGAAATCTCCAAGGAAATTTCAGATGCTGTATTTCCACTAGCATTAACAGCCAATGTTTCGATAAAGCAAATACTACACTGATTGATATGAAACAGGACTTCGATCTGGTAAGGGAAAACAATATCCAATAAATATGACAGCCAAAATGGAGTTGGAAATTTCGATGAATAAATTTATGACAACCTTACAGGCTGGCTGCATTCGATTGGACTTGCAGATTTGTCTATTTATAGCTACAACATAGAAACAACCTGTGGCTTTTGTGGGACAGTATGATGAGATTGCTAGCAGACTGATATACTGCTTGTTACTCTGATCAAGAAAAGCAGGGAATGAATTTAAGTTTCAATAGGCCATGATCCTTTTGTCATATATGTACCATTTGTGAAATTTAATTTTGATTTTTTTATTTGTAATCTATGTCTTTGTAAATTGCACTAGCTGGTTTTCTTAATGGCACAGCTTTTGACATGCATAAATGTAAAATGTAAATTGCTGCAGAACCTGCAAGTCTTTAACATCAGGTCATAGGCCATACTTGTATCTGGTCTGATCCTACATACTTGCAAAGTTTTTGTTGATGGTTCTGGGAAGTCTCATAAAGCTGTAGTGATTTGGTGTGAAGATAACAATTGGCATAATTCTGTAAAAATTATTGAAGGTTCAACCCAATTAGCAGAACTTGGCACAGCTTTAAATTACGTAGAGCTTTTTAAGGAGGAACCTCTAAATTTGATTTGTGATTCTGAGTACGTAGTCAAGGTCCAATGCACGTATCTGCTTCTGAACTGTGTTTTTGTTTTGGTTTTGTTCTTTTTTAAAACGAAAAGGGGGGAGAAGTAGGGAGAACACCACAAAACCAATTGTCAAAAGCGTTGTATGTGATGAAATACTTTGCAAGTGTGACCCAAAACCATGCTAAATCAGAAAGAACCTACATTAGTTATGGCCAAATCATTAGTTAATGGTCAATGGAAAAGGCCACATCAATTGATAACCTGGGGGAGAGGTTATGCTTGTGTCTTTACAGATCAAGGGCCGCAATGGTTGCTGGCACGAAACATGAAACCTGTGTTATCTTCCTGACAATGATTGTTGTAGCTGCTGTGTTTTGGATGCCTGCACAGACAAAGACTAACATGTGGATTACTTTAGCCAACATGACTGACCAGGACTCCATATGCCTAGCTATGGCATCTTCAGAAAACCCGTTACACACATGCTTGGTCGGCATCCTCCTTGATGACTACAGCAGCATCACACAACTGTTTCAAATAGTGGTCGATGCAAAGGCATTGCAACAAACTGTAATAATGCTAACATGGCACTTTGGATTAATTGCCTCCCGGAAATAGACATTGAACCACAGGAACTGGAATTGCTGGGATCTGTGCCCATGGATGCTTGTATCCAGCTGGTTTGTGAAAAGTGCCAGGACAATATGCTAAAGCATGAATGGATAAGACTGCAAAATGTTAATGCTACCCTTGATGACTACAGAAATTAAACTCGATGGTGTAATGCCTCACAGAAGAATCCAAGGGATGTCATTGATAATGTGGGACAGCGACCCCAAAACCTCCTGTATGGTGTATTCTTGATCTGTGGAGATAGAGCCTGACCAGGAATTCCTTCTAATGCTCCTTGGAGGACTGTGTATTTTGGGACTATTAACTCTCTTAACACCCAGTGTATCTATGATAATAGATCACAGAAGAGCAAGACGAGAAAAACACTTTCTGCATGTATATGAGTCAAAATGTGATGATAATGTAGATTTTTGGGGATCAAGGCTAAGGGTTTTAGGATCTCTTGTATCTAGTGTTGGCACAGCTAAAAGCTTTAAATATTTTAGAAAATTAGGATGATGGCTAGTTAAGCAAACTAACAGAACTTCAAAGGCTTTAAGTGGACTTTTTTTAGATGTAGATTCTGTAAGACCTGCCACATGGCAGAGTAGGGCCGCGATAGATTTTTTGTTATTAGCTCAAGGACATGGGTGTGAAGATTTTGATGGGATTTGTTAAATAAATTGCTTAGTGGTTGAGGGTTTTTAGGATGGTTGTTATCAGTAGTGAAAACAGGACTGATCGTTTTGATGATGGTTGTGGTTGTGTTACTAATGTTGCCATGCATGATTTCTCTGCTGCAAAGGGCCCTGCAGTGGAGAATGAGGGCAGCATTTTTAGCACAAATAAAAAAAGGGAAATTGTGGGAAACTGCAGCGGGTCTGTGGAATCCTTGACAGAAAATATGGGAGTAGAGATCAGCCTTGAGATATTAAGATTTACCCTTGAGAAGGATGGGAGTAAAGGAGTATCCGGAGAGAGGAGAGATGTACCTGTGAGAGAGAAGGGGATAGAAGAATAACATGGATGATAGAAAAATTAACCAATGAGATGTTAGTGCTGTAATTTGTAACCAATAGTGAAAAGACACATGAACTGGTAGAATTGTATAAAAATGCACTTGTAGCAATAAATGGCACCCTATTACTTTCATCTTGAAAGAATTTGGTCCATGTCGTTTGTCCGTCTCAACCATGACACCTTCTCCCCATTTTTCCCACTCACGCTGCAAGCAGCCCTGTTCTTCCCACCCTTTCCTCCCACTTCTCATGGTTTTTACTTACGAGATGGGATCAGGAATTACTGTTTTCAGTCGTGTTCCTAAGAAATTGGTATTGGGAGGTGTTTTAAAACATAGGAAAGCACTGAAAATATGAGGAAGGAAGATCTTGTGAAATATTGTGATTAATGGTGGCTGCTGTATAAGTTAAATGATTGGGAAAAGTGTGTTGAGAATAGAATCTTGAAGTATA
Organism: Streptopelia decaocto; assembly: GCF_964273445.1. NCBI lineage: Eukaryota > Metazoa > Chordata > Aves > Columbiformes > Columbidae > Streptopelia > Streptopelia decaocto. Next base: position 41,122,592 of record NC_138657.1, read on the forward strand.
ACACCTTGTTGCAATTTATGTTGTTTTTAAGGCAAGAAGAGCAGGACAAAATAAATCTCTACAAAAGGTCATTAAATCATTTCAAACAGTTTTACAGGTGGAACGGTTTGAACTTCAACAAGCTGAGAGAGAGTTAACTGATAACACACAGGTCAGAAAACCTGCTGAAGTCTGCAAGATGCTTTCCTTATTAACCTGTTTTCTTTGTGGGTATCTGTTTCAGTATGTTACAGTTTTAGTAGATCTTTGTTATATGGTATGATGAGTTCACAGACGAGTTCACAGACAGATGAGTTCATGAGAATCCATTGACTCAAAATTTGCGTTTAGTGATAATACAGAAGACCATGAGTAATTTAGTTCTTTACTGCATGAATGTGATGGTAAAATTTTTGTGTGTAGTAGCTGTTACTTTTCTTTCTAGCGTGCTAGCTTTATTCCAGTATCCAGACTTGCGCAACTCTGTGATAGGCTGTGTCTCATCTCAATGTGCTGGATTTGACTCTTTTGTATGCACACCATGTAAAGAATCCTGGTTTTGGGATAACAGTTGTAGTGTACCAGATGAGACACTAATAAAAGCCTTGCCCAGTCCAGCTGTTGTGGAGGTGGGGGGGCAGGTGCCGATTGGGCTCCAGCGCACACTGACCTGCTTTGTCAGGGAGACCCAGTGGTGCCTCCACCTGGCTGAACAGTAAGCAGTTCAAAGGTGCAATGCGAAAATTGAGATATCGTCTTGAATAAGTGTAACTGAGATCCATCTGCATATTTGAACTTCGTGTTCGGTTTTTATATCTGATCTCAGTATTTTAGTTTGCATATATATATTTGCTACTGAAAGAATTTTGCTTGGGGATATAATTACAAAATGGGAACAGGTTCCACTGCTAAAATACCACCTTTCTCCCCCTTAGGATTCATCCTTACACATTAGAGTAATTGCTTATATTGTTATCTAATAATTTTGAGACCAGAAAATAATTTAAGTTGTTAAACTTTGATTCGCATTGAATTTATGTGTTTGTTGGAGGTATGGGAACTAAAACTGAATGCTCTGATAGATGTGAATTTGGAAGAGGTTGTATTTAAAAGTTGCTAGAATATGAACTGATTTGGATGTAGGAAAAAGGTATAATGGATTGATGTTTAATATACTGTTTTTTGACATCTGTCAATTGTAAAAGGTAAATGGAGCTAAGGAATGTAACTATCGCTGAGCTACTTGGAATTGCATATAAAGTGTATTAGGGTTGGAATGAAATGGGAAAACAAAAAAGCAAAATATCCCAGGCCTGTGTCTGAACATAAATTTCAGGCCTGTGTCAAGCTGCAAGATAAACTCAGCTCATTGTAACTGAGGAGTTTGCCAGAGCCTCCTACTTCATACCAGTGATTATGCCAGCTGCGTGGCTTTGGCTATATCTAAACCGTAGCGAGAAAGGAAAAAAAAAAAAGGAAAAACCTGGCTGCCCACTTTCAAGGCCGTGAAAGGGGGTTTTCTCTCCCCCGCCCTGCATCAATGTAATACTGAATGGAGCAGTCTGAGGGTGAAGTTTAAAGGCATCCCTAGCAGATCCATAGTTCTAATGAAACCGGGAAATTAAACTAAAATTTTTTTTTTTTACAGACTTATTATGTGGTAACTAGTTGTGAAAGACTTCTTAGTAAATTCACTGTGATAGTCTTTGAGATCATGGGAGCAAATGAAAGAAAGGCCATTTTTTGAGACCAATGGAATGCCAAATTTGGAACAAAGTTTTACCATATGAATTCTCGTATTTGCCAGAAAGCCCTATATCTCTCTTGGGTCAAGATTTGTCAAATAAATTGTAACCTCAAATAACGTTTTCTGAAAATTCCCTTGAGTTTCATGTCCTACAAGAAGCTGCTTGGATGGTGCAGATTTGCTTGCTGCAAGGAAATTTCGAATGCTGTATTTCCACTAGTATGAACAGCCAATGTTTCAATAAAGCAAACACTACACTGATAGAACTGAAACAGGACTTCGATCCGGTAAGGGAAAACAATACCCAATAAATATGACAGCCAAAATGGAGTAAGAAATTTCGATGAATAAATTTATGACAACCTTACAAGCTAACTGTATTCGATTGGACTTGCAGATTTGTTTACTTATAGCTACAACATAGAAATAACCTGTGGCTATTGTGGGATAGTATGATGAGAATGCTAAGAGACTGATATACCAATTGTTACTCTGATCAAGAAAATGCAGGGAATGAATTTAAGTCTTAATAGGCCATGATTCTTTTGTCATATATGTACCATTTGTGAAATTTAATTTTGATTTTTTGTTTGTAATCTATGTCCTTGTAAATTGCACTAGCTGGTTTTCTTAATGGCACAGCTTTTGGCATGCATAAATGTGAACCGCTGCAGAACCTGCAAGTCTCTAACATCAAGTCACAGACCATACTTGTGTCTGATCTGATCCTACATACTTGCAAATTTTTTGTTGATGATTCTGGGAAGTCTCACAAAGCTCTAGTGGTCTGGTGTGAAGATAACAACTGGCATCATTCTGTAAAAATTATTGAAGGTTCAACCCAATTAAAAGAACTTGGCACAGCTTTACATTACGTAGAGCTTTTTAAGGAGGAACCTCTAAATTTGATTTGTGATTTTGAGTACATTGTCAAGATCCAATGCACATATCTGATTCTGAACTTTGTTTGTTTTTTTTTTAAAAAAAAGCAAAAAACAAAAAGGGGGATAAGTAGGGAAAACACCACAAAACCAGTTGTCAAAAGCATTGTATGTGGTGAAACACTTTGCAAGTATGACCAAAAAACATGCTAAATCAGAAAGTACCTACATTAGTTATGGTCAAATCATTAGTTAATGGTCAATGGAAAAGGCCACATCAATTGATAACCTGGGGAAAAGGTTATGCTTGTGTCATTACAGGCCAAGGATCAAAGTGGATTCCTGCAAAATGGGTCAAGCCATGGCTGAATAAAGACAAAAAAGATTCAATGGGTGCAGATGGACAGGAGGGAGATAAGTTGTGAGGACTGTTTCAGATGTAAACCGTGGATCCTAATTCAGTGTTTTAGATGCTCACAGACCTGGTGGTCTAGAAGCCTATTAGCAAGTAGCTGGTGTACCTTCTGTGGAGAATGGCAATTTGAACAAACAGCAGGAGAGCCGAAAGGGCAATATTACCCTTAGATAGAACTTAGATAGAATTATGAGATGCTCCTACCATAGTATGTATTGCACTCTTTCTCCCTGATCTAGCAGCTGGTAAAGCTTTAGGAGACATATCAAAGTTAAGCTACTGGTCCTTTAAATAGGTTAATCTAACTTCTGAAATACTAATTCAATTAACAGTAGCTGTTGATAGTATTAGGCATGCTACTCTACAAAATCACACAGTTATAGATATTTTAACTAGGTCATGGTTGTGAAGAATGTTATTAAGTAAGGCTTAACTGCATTATATGTAATTGTAATTACGTTGTAAATCATGTATTGTATGTTGCAGTGTATTTCAAAGATGTTTCAGTGTGCTGTAAATAAGGCCTGGCTAGTTCAAGAACAAAAAGGGGGAATTGTGGATGGGTTTCTGTTAGACGGAGGTTTGTTATTGAACTAGCCAGGCCCAAAGGAATTTAAAGGCCAACTCAGAAAGCTGAAAACAGGACCTGCCATGGGAGAGCAGCATTTCTGCAATAACAAGGCCTCAACATGATGTAAATCAACGGACCTATCAGCAGTGAGACTTGAGCACGTGGACAGCTCGTGAAGATAGATGATATCCAGTTAGTGAATACATGCTTGGAGCTTGGACACGTGATCAGAGAATAGTTGCATATATAAGGAGGCTTGTTTCTGTAATAAATGGCTCTAAAGTGATTCACATTGAATCAGAGTGCAGGGTACTTTATTCGCTCCAACAAATGGTGATCCCTCTTTTGGAAACAGAGTGGCTTGTGAATAAAGGCGACATTCCAGAAGAGCAGGCCACCTGATCACAAACACTTCTGCTAAGTCAGCAGCTCCTGGTACATGTTTGAGTGCCCTCAGGTCTCTCTAGAAAAATCAAGTGCCCTCCAGAGCTGTTTGTTGGGCTCCAGAAGGTAGCTTAGTTCACCTCTGTTAGGATGACGGTATGAACCCTTTCTGCCACTAAGTTTCGACATATGTCTTTGAAACTTAAATACTCCTTATTAAGGAGAGTTTAAACTAAATCCCATCCATGGTACCATGCCCCAGAAATTAATAATAATTTAAAAAAAAGTCAACTACTTTTGTCGGGTTGGCTTGATTCCTGTAGCTATGCTTGTCTCTGCCAGACCAGGCTTTTGACAGAAGATGAGGGTGCCACACCAGTTGCTGGTGAATCAAGAAAGTCTCCTGAAGTTGTGGACAAAAACCAGGGAGGTTAAAGGATTAGAAGTGATGAAGAAACTGTAGTACATATGAAACTAGAAAACATTTTTTTCCCTACCTGCCTGACAACAAATTCTCAAGGCTTTCCTTCCAAATATGTACTTAATGAGAACTGTATCTGTTATCCTTATGTGATGACTATGTCAAAAATCTACCTAGAAGTACAAGGTACTTGGCTAGGGACAATAAGAAACACTGATTGTTACATTTTTTTACAGTAAGTTTTTGTATTTAAATGTTAATTGAAAGAATGTTTATAACGTTTGGAAGAAGGTGCATGTGACTCAGAAGGACTACTAGAATGCTGTGAAGTTATGCAGGGAGAAAGTTAGAAGGGCCAAAACCAACTAGACCTGATATGGCTACTGCTGTAAAAGGCAACAAAAAATGTTTCTATAAATACATCAGCAACAAAAGGAGGGCTAAGGAGTATCTTCATCCTTTATTGGATGTGGGGGTAAACAACAGTGACAAGGATGAGGAAAAGGTTGAGATACTAAATGTTTTCTTTGCCTCAGTCTTTAATAGTAAGACCAGCTGTACTTCAGGTGCACAGCCTTTTGAGATGGAAGACAGGGACAGAGAGCAGAATGAAGCCCAAATAGTCTAAGGGGAAATGGTTAGTGACCTGCTACACCACTTAGGCACACAGGAATATATGGGGTCAGATTGGATTCATCCAAGGGTACTAAGGGAGCTGGCAGAGGTGCTCATCAAGCCCCTTTCAACTATTTATCAGCAGTTGTGGCTAACTGGGGAGGTATCAGTTGACTGGAAGTTGGTGAATATGATGCCCACCTACAAGAAAGGCTGGAAGGAGGATCCAAGGAAGTACAGGCCTGTCGGTCTGACTTCAGTGCCAGTGAAGGTCATGGAGTAGATCATCCTGAGTGCCATCACGTGGCACATACAAGACAACCGAGTGATGAAGCCCAGGCAGCATGGGCTTATGAAACACAGCTCATGGCCTGGACAGGCATGTTCTTTGTTGGTGTGGTGGGTGCACTCAACCCCCCCATCCAAAACAGCAGCAGTTTGGTTCAGACTCCAGAGGAGTCTTGGCCTGAGCCACAGCCAGGCCAAGAACTTCTTTCAGGAAACCTACAGGGAAGCAGAACAGCACACTGAACGCCTGTGGCTTGTTGGTACAGGGAGTCTCATGCATACTTTTCCTACTGTACACAGTTTGACTATGAGCAAACCACTTCATTCTATAAATACGACAGCCTGGATGAGCCCACTTTGAGCTCTCCCTGCTAAATAGGTGAGCTGTATAGCAATGGTTTCTCTACTCACAGGTCAGTGGATGAGCCCAATTCAAGTTCAATATTGATCATTTAGGTTAAGTAGATGCACACCAAATGTAACGGATTGTTTAGAGATATAAGGTTGTATGATTTTTAGTGTACTCTTTAATTCACGTTACTTGGTAGACTAGATTTGCTAAAATTTTAAGCTGTAAGGTCCTACTTATATTCACCAAAAGTAACTGCAGACTACACTAAACACCTGCAAGATAAAGTCTAGCTTGCATTTTGCTGGGAAAAAATGGGACTGACTGGGAAAACAACAATCTAAGGCTAACACGGAGACATCACAGACATCTGGAAAGCAGGCCCTATTTTTGCACTTCTCTGAGAAGAAAGGATTTATCCAGACAAAACTGCACCTTCAAAAATATGGACCAAAACCAATGTCAACAACTGAACAAAACAGAGGCCCATGTGGAGTCAGGGTAAAAGGGTCAAATGGGGAGCAAAAGGACCTGGTAGTGAAATATTGCTATTGGACTATATTTTGGTGTGAATGGTCTGTAAAGATATGAAAGTTTGTAGTTCTCAATGCTCGGGCAGACCTCTGTGCAGGTACCCAGCTTGAGCCAGCCCTTCTTCTATTCTACTCCACTCCATTAATTTTTTTTTTTCTGAGAATCTTGTCTGCTGAAAGTCTGCTCTGCATGGGGTCATAAGGCCTCACCTGAAAGTTTGCTGATGGAGTCCTAAAGTATAGACTCTGGAGTGAACGGTTATGAGGGAAAGAGAAATCCTGACAGTTTGCAGTGTGACGGATATGACCTCACTTGAAAGTTTGTCTCCAGAGCTTCAAGACACAGTGCCCCGGAGTTAACGGTTATTGGGGAGGGAAGACGCCTGAAAGTTTGCTTTGTGAATGGGTACAGACACCAGGAGAGAAGGTAAGCAGCATTCGCCTTGGTATATTTTCCCCATGCAGAAAATAATAGAGTGAACCTGCCACCGAACTCTTTTAAGTCTTTTAGATTTCTTAAGAAATCTAAACATTGTTCTGCAGCAAGCAGAACCCCAAAATCACTCCCTCGTGACAGCTGGGCAAAGAACTGGCTGGATGGCCTGGCCCAAAGACTTGTGTTGAATGGAGTCAAAGCCGTTTGGCAGCTGGTCACAAGGGGTGTTCGCTACGACCCAGCATTGGGGCTAGTTCTTTTTAATATCTTTATCAATGATCTGGACAAGGGGATTGAGAACAGCCTTAGTAGTTTGTGGATGACACCACGTTGTGTGGGAATATTGATCTTCTTGAGAGTGGGAAGGCTCTACAGGGGGATCTGGACAGTGTGGAATGTTGGACTGAGGCCAATTGTATGAGGTTCAATAAGGTTATGTGTTGGGTCCTGCACCTGGGTCACAACAACCCTGTGCAACACTACAGGCTCAGGGAAGTGTGGCGGAACATGAACATGAGACAGTGGTGTGCTCAGGTGGCTGTCACAGAGGCACCCCAAAAGCAGTATTGGGGGGGGTCTAGCAAGGTCCAAAACAGGCTTTTATTCCGTCCGGGAAAGTCCGGCAAAACAACCAATCAGAAACAGGGTTTATACAATTAGATAGCACTGCAGTAACATAAAATGCAGGTTCAGATATTAACTTGAGGAGATTATTTGGGGTACAGCAAAATAAGAATAATGGAGATCCACAGCATCATACATGCACTCACAATAAACAACACTAGAGCCGTTCAACTCCAGGAGAGTACACTCGCGTCTAGCGAGGAATTATATTAAGGATATATTCTTGTCTGAGTTTGGCAAGGAGAGTATGCTTGCTGTATAAGCAAGGAAAGTACACGTGTTTATATTTAAGCATGGAATACACTTGCTGGCCCAGTGAGGAAAATATAAAGGTATATCTAGTAAGTTATCACTCACCCAAACGAGGTGGTGAGGCTGTCCCAGTCCTGGGAGGTTATCTTAGGTGGCGATCCTGCCTTAAGGGGAGGCTTCTGGCATACAGACCTGCAGCTCCGAGAAGACCACAAACAGTCATCGGCGGGAAGTGCCATTTTATAGCCTGGTCAGATCTGGCTGTGGGCATTCTAGAAGCTTTGTGGCTTCTCTGCACCCCCGTACTGTGGCTACGTGCACCTCTGCACCCCGCTACTGTGGCTACGTGGGCCCACTCCTCTCTCCTCTCTCCTAATGACTCTGGCCTGGGTCTCGCAAAAGAGCCATTAGCTGACCCATTGAAGGAAGGGGAAATGTGCCCACATGCAGCTGCTGCATCAGTTCTTTGCGGGGGGCTGTACTGACCTTGTTAGAAAATAAAGAGATTTTGAAGAGACACATAGAACTAGCATGCTCATGTGCTGGTGTTCTGGTGACCAGAATCACAGCCCAACATAAGGCCAAACAGACAAATGAATGGGGGCTGAAGAGGGACAGAACACAGGGTCCATAATCCAGCAGTAATGCCACTAATGATATTACTATCATTCTATCTAGTTTGGACCATATTGAACAGGAAGCTGCATAACTATAGCCAAGAAATTCTGTCCCTTCCCAAATTATGTGTCCCTGTTCTCTTCCTGAATCACAAGTCTTCTACCATTAAGTCTGGACCACCAAAGGCAAGCTTGTTCCTCAGAAAACCGGGAAAACGATTGGCCATTTTTTTGCATTCATGCAAAAAACACATTCACCTTGATTCCCCAGGCAGTTGCTACTTTGGGCCACTTTAGTCAAACAACAATCATTGAAGTGTTAATTGCATCCTTACAGTAGCAGATCTTTTTCTAGCTTAAGCACAACAGATGGGCACATGGTGACAAAGAGTGGCTCATGTACCTTTCTCTGCAGAAATGCTGAGCATGTCCATCTCCAGGACGGTAGGCGGTGCATTGCTCCTTCCAGAACTCAAGCACTGCACCATATGGGCATCCCAGCTTCAATCAGAGCTATGGGCATTGCTTTCTATTCTGTAGAGTTGGCATACCATAACTAACCGTCTTTAAGGAGGTAACAGATAGTCAGAACCTATGATGATGTGTGTGACTAATTGGACAGAGGTTATCAACCTGTTGCCAGCATTACAAATCAGGTAGAGAGATGCTACCCCACACAATGTCTACCTGTACTTTCACAGAGTGATGTGGGCCACAGTGAATAATCTGAGCTGCCGGACACATTCAAAGTAAATTCAGGCAATGGGATCTAGAAATAAGCTAGATCTCCAAGTGATCTGAATAAGATGAACAGCAGAGCAATCCAGCATTGCAAGTGTGAAAGCTTTTCAGACTGCTGGGGTCTATTGAAAAGCATCTTTTTGCCTAGAACATTCACAAGTGATTCTCACTGAAGAAGAGAAAAATAAACAAAAGCTGTCCTGTTTCCAAGGGCAGAACTGAGCCCATGCATCCTTCTATTCTTCTCTGGGAAGCAATGACTTTCCCCTGTGTTATGCCTTATGCTTCCAGACCAAGCCAACCAGCAATCCTAGGTGGTATCAAAACTGTCCATCAGGCACAGTAAAAACTTATCTTGAAGGCACTACTCTAGGTAATTGGAATTTACTCTCTCTCTGATAGGTTCATATATTGGCAGAAAATACCCATTAATTTCTATGTAGCCTTCCATCTCTAGGTAACTACCAGGAACCTGCTGATTGTTTTAATAATTGATTTTTTTGTCTGTCTCAGGAGAAAAGGAGTCTTGGAGTTTAGCAAGTCATTCTCTTGGAAAAAATTGAAGCTGCACCCTGTTGATAGGCTAGAAAATCCCAATGCATCTGGTCTAATTAGTCGCAACAATGATGAGCCATAAGTGCTTTGTTTCTGAATTGATATCTCTATTTTGAGGGTAGCTATCTGTTCCTTGCGTCTTAAACAGTAATGGTTTTATGAAGGATAATTATTCTATAAAAATTGTACTCCATTTTCCTCTTGTATTTTAAACCAAGCTCTTTATGTCCAACTCAATGCAATTAACCTCAAGTGAATATGTTCCTACTAGTGGGATGCTTGAACAGTGTCAGTGCAGTGTTTCTGCTGACTTCAGCAGCTCTTGCATCAGGCATTTATATTTTGTGCTTAGTTTCCACAGAAACCACTTTGGCAAGTTTTTAGTTCTGCCTCTCAAGACTATTTCCTCTCACCTCCTCTCACTCAAGAACTATTTTTTTAACATGCTAAAAAACATTCGTCTCAAGTGGAAGCTTGGATATGAAGGGAAGAGAGGAAAAATGGCATAATAAAGGTTTAAAATCTTTAAAATCATTATCCTTGTTTTCAGTTTTGACTAAACACATTAACTCCTAGCAAGGGCCTCTTGGCAAACAATAAAAAACACTGGTCTGAGTCTGCCACACAAAAAACACCCAGCTGTGCCTCTAGTATTTTAATTTTATTGGCTACCTAACCCCACCTTAGGGAAACTGGAGGCACAAAAGATGCATGTGTGTGTGTGTGCGCATGCATGTGTATGTATGAGATGAATCTTGTGCTGGCTGTAAATAAAATTATGAAAATATGGATGCTTTTCTAGTGGTAGGAGGGCTTTTTGTCAAATGTTTCTTTATCCATGACATTAAATTCATGGTACTGTTTGCATAGATCCTAGCATAACAAGGGACTTGATAGAGCCATCTGTTGTTACCATACCAGGTCAAGCAAGTCAGATCACATTTGTCTCCTGGTTTGCTTTCTCTGACACAGTATTAGTATCAGCCGTGGTACCTCAGACTGTAGGCACAAGTTTGTTATCCCTGAGTTTACATTTTTGTTTATCTTTCTGTTTTTCCCTGATGTTTAATAGGCCTTTCAACTGTCTCTAAAATCAAGTGCATTGGATGTGATTTACCATATATGAAATAAAGACAATAATTAGGTGAAATGTTTCATGTAAACTCTTTCTTGTGCTCTCCTCTCCCAGTGGATTGTGATTAATGCTCTTTTCTCCTCTGAGAAATTGCTTCATCAAAATGTTTACCCGTTCTTCCCATTTTTATTGAAAATGAAAAAAAATTACATGTATAATAATACAGATTTATTTCTCAAATTAGTCTTCCAATGCTGACTTCTCTCAAGACAGGAGGAGGTTATGAATTCATAAAGATTTGAATATAGCAATCAGCATTTATTTTTAATCTAAACCTTCCCTAAGTTGCATGTGAGAGGAAGGAATAACTCATGCAGCTGGAAGTGTACTCTTAGACTCTTAAGTGTCCTAGTGCACATCTTTTGTCAATATTCAGTGACCAGATTTCACAGAAGATTGGTAGATTTTCTGCCTTTAATTAATTATTTTCTTGCTATCAGCTCTCCTGCTGCTGGCTGCAAGTCCACATGAATGTGAAAAAGGCTTCATGTGAGAAAGGACTACCAGTTTTGTGGGTCTGCTGGGCCTGGGGTAGAGAAGGTAAATTATTTTAATTCTAATTCTTAACTCCAGAGACTGAGTCCATATTTTGGCTTCTCTTCCCAGAGAGGTTACTTATATCAGTCTGATCTCAAGTTCTCAGAGGAAAATCTGTGATATAGTCCAGGCCCAGCATATTTGTTCTCATGCCACATCACACTTCCTTAGGATCTGTCTTAGTTCAGTTTGTGCATGAGGACAGCAATTGCATAACACATGGGCCACTCAACTGATGCTCCCTAAAATTATGCAAACGAGTAGCTGGGAAATGTAGATGCTTGCTGGAGTTGAGACTCGTGGTACTAATTAAAGCAAAACTAGGTGGAAATCCTTCTTGGACTTCAGAAGTCAGTTATTCATTAACAGAGAGGGAAAGCGGCATTCTGTGGGCAGATGCTGCACGTTTCTGAGGTAACTTACCCGTCTTCCTTAATGTGCCTTAAACAAAAGAAAAGCCTTGCCCTCAGGGAAACTCCTACCACACAGTTTCTGGGCAAACAGTTGCTGTGACTCCTGGTACTGTTTTATCCTGTTTGTATGGCTTCCAGAGCAATGTCTCCTTCAAGACTTTACAAGAAATGTAGCCAGGATCAATTCCAGGTCAAGAAGGACGAAAGAAGTATATAATTTGTGACCTTCTTTCAGAGGAACAGGCTGCGTACAGAATTGGGTTGCTTGAGTGAATAGAGTTAAGGCATGGGTTAGGTGGGAAGCCAACCTTTCTGGACACTGATTCACTGACCAGAACAATTTATTTTTCTCCCAGGAAATAGTTATGTTGCTGGTTGAGTCTTTGGATCTCTCACTGTGATGAGAAATGTTTCTAGGGGATCAAGTAATTGCCACTGAGGGAAGAGACAGAGACCTCTGGAAGACAGATAAGAAGCAATCCTCCACCCAATGCAACAGTCAGCACAGATGGTCTGCTTAGCATTAGGTGCGACAAAAGCAATTCAACTGTCTTTAAAGCAGATGACAATTATTTGGGAAAGGTTGCTGGATGACAGGACATAGATGTACATATTTACTAGCTGAAGTGTTCTACTTCTAGGCTTTGAGACCCTGTGTGCGCCCTGAGAGAATAAAACTTTATAGAAACAGGAGACTGCACAGGCTTCATCAGATCTTTGTCTTTCTGCCTCAGGATCCAACACAGCACTCTTTTGTCCATGCTAGGGATTTTATCTGAAACAGAAGAAATTGAAGAGCCAGCCCTTATGGAAAGGTCTGTTGAACACTGAGAGTTTCAATGAAAGTGGGTAATGAATAAAAATAGTGACATGACACCTGTGACACTCTGGAGTTTGCATACATTTGTGAATAGTTAACTTCTGGGGTTTTGCTGCCAGGCTTGTATTTTGAAGGGCTTGTGTGAGACGAATCCCAGGGACACTTTTGCAAAAAGTTTCCACTTCTCATTTAGGACTTCGACTTGTGGCACTGCTTCCAACTTTGACTGATTTTGCTTCAGACCTGAGGAAGGATGTGTATCCAGGAAAACTGTCTGAATCCCACTCATCCTCCAAAGCATATAGCAAAACCTGAAGACAATTTTCCTCCTCCTCCTTTTTTAGCCATGGCCATTTTGCTGAGAATGATTCAAGCCTTAGGGGAGTCTCCTACCTCCAGAGAAGTAGGATGTTTTTCCACTACAGCTCAGGTGAAAATTTCAACTGCTGATGGAATTGTCACTTTGGTGACTGCACTGATAATGGCAATTTTTTTTTTTCTCAAGCAGAGATATTGGTTATCTGTGTGATCTCTAATACAACATGAATTTTATTGTGTTGAAGCACCAAGAATAAATTTAATTTTCTCTTTTGGCTTAAATTGATTTGTGTCTATGAGTCTCTCTACATGAACTCTCACTGCTGAACTCTGTGAAAATACTAATGAATAGCATTAATAATGAAAGACACTCTTATAGAGAGATAATTATATCACATAAGGGGTGGAAGAAGCAGCCACAAACCTTCCCATCTTCCAAAGGTTATACTCATCTCTTGATAATCACACATACCCTGAAGCTAGCTAATTTATATTGCTGAAACCACGGCTTGCAGGACAAATTGTATTTCTGATGTGTTAAATGAAAATGAAATCAGCAACTCAAAATGTTAAAAACCCATGTCAGATCACACACAATTTACTCTCAGTCCTATTTCACCATACTCAGTAGCTAATTGTAATATTCTCATCCCTTAATCCAGCCAGTTTGATAAGGTCAGTGAATGCACATGTCCTCATACTTAGCATTCAAAGAAAGGTCTAGTCTTGGAAAAGGCAGCAGTTGTCAACTGGAGTGCAGTGATTGAGGACGATGCACACAGAGATGCACAGACACAGAGTTGTTGTTACTAGTGAGAGCAGAATATAGCACAGCTGAGCTGAGCCAGGCAGAGCAGAAAGCAAGCAAGCAAAGCTCTCTTTAATTAACTCTTAGTCAATATATAGCTTTACAGATACGGGCCTGGACAAAAAAACCCAGTATTTTTAAAATGTTATTCCGAACACATCACACTCATCTTGTGACTGTTTTCAGTCATGTTCCCATGCATATCTTGTGGGTGGTCTTCCAACCAACTCATTCACATGCCCAGGCCACACATTCACATGCCCGTGCATCCTTGGGGGTGGTCTTCAGGCCTGAGATATCATTCTCACTCAGCCTGGGCTATCACTCCTCACAAACTTAAAATCCTGTGTAACCTGTCAAGGCCACTTGTTTTTGACTGATTGCTGTGATTTAATCATGTTAGTATTAGTCTTCCTTGACTGTCCAGACGGTCATGTTAGTATTGATCTTCTTTTATCATCCAGGTGGCTGAAGCTGTATGTGCTGCTGTTCCCACACTGGAGGGTTTTTTTGCCCCTTAAAACTCAGCTTTGATTGTGATTAGTTCTTTTCACTGCTGAGATGATAAAATAAGACAGCAGTATTGTTTAATGAATGGTGCCCACACCTTCTTATTGCATTTCTGTGTGAGACTTAAGCTCAAATGCTAACCTATACTTACCTGCTTTTTGAATTCATAGTTCTTGCACTTGCTTTGTGTTTGATTTAGGGAGAGTTTTACCTGATCTATTCCACCACTTTTTTTTTTTTTTTTCTCATGCTAATTAATTTAGTCCTCTCCAAAAGATGGAGCACTATTAACACCATCTGCAGATGAGAACCATGATTCAGCAAGTTGAAGACCAGCTTCTGCAAGGCATTTAGAGGCAAGAGATCCAAGTGGTGAGGTCCTGACACCCAGCATTGCTTGAAGGTTTCTTGAAGGGTATGCAGATACATTAGGTACTTCAAAGAGCAGGGCACACATAACAGCTGGCTTCCTGATTTGGAAGACATCCACATCAGCAAGCAGTTGCAAACATGTGTGTCTTGAAATCTTATCTCTATGGGACACTTGGCTGCTCCCATCTTTCTAATGACACAACCTATCACCTTCATTTGAAGGTATCTCCAAGGCCTGCTGTTGGATGAGACACTGGAAAAAGGGCTGCATCACAAGTCCCAGGTGAGAATCTGTGACCTTCCAGTGTTTTTCCTCACTGACAAATCCTGGCACATGAGGGTGCTTTGCTAGGTGATGATTGTCTGAAACACCTCTGATCACGGAGAGAAGCAAACCTATACACTTCAGCTGTTTTGGCTAGGAAAGAAGAAGTAGCTTTGGGAGAAATTAAAACTAAATGTCGTAGCTGTGATTAAAATCAGATAACTGACTGAATTTGCTGGGTGTAAATTCACTCAGGTTTCATGGTGGCAATGAAAATACCTCTTTGGCTCTAAAAGGTCTAATAACTTGTGCTTCTGTTCTCATAATCCCTTCCAAACACTAGAGTGTTGATTCAGACAGGCAGGAGGTGCACAAGCTGTTAAGTGATTGATTTGCCACTCCCTGGCTTTTACTAACATCTCTGGTTATGTAGGAGGTCTCCCAAAGACACGCCTTCACTTTGAGGGTATTTGAACTAGAGATATGACAGCTGGATGCATCCAGGGAGAGGTAATACTATTTGAGTCATTACCCAAGGAAAGGAAAGTCTCGGAGTGCATTGGACACTGCTAACCTACTGAGACTTTTTTTCATGATGGGCAGTGGAACTATAAGAGACGGTGTGCTGAAAAGGAAGCCATCTTTCTAATCCACTATAAAAACCTCCCGCTTTCCATATGTAATCTCAATGGAGGGCTGACTGGTGGACAGTCCACTTGTGAAATTCATTCTGTCAGTTCCTCTCCCCTTTGTATGTGAAACATCTTGCAAGATGAGATAATCTGTCTTGTCCTACCTTCTCTCTATTAGAATATTGATTGTTATTCATAAGCAGGGTAAGAGTAGCCTGGTTAGCTGACCGATATGAACCAAAATGCTTGTATTCTCTAAAGCAAAAATCCTAGATACACAAGCACTAACAGCATTTAGGAAAATGTGTGTTCTTTCCCTTCTTCTTGGCATGATAAGTTATTTTTTTCATCTGGCTTTTTCGCTGACCACTTTTCATAGTTTTGATCAGTTTAATAAAAAATCTGGGGCTCTTTTTCTGCACTGATTCAGATGGATATCACAAGTACTGTCCTTCAAAAGAACAACTTGGCCATTAACAGCTCACTGAGCTTATGTTTGCCTATCATTTCAGCCCTTCAGTTATTTGACTCCAGAAAAATCTCAAACAGCAACCTGCAGTACAAAGCTGCAGAGAGCTGGTTGTGATCCTGCTTTCACTATGGCATTCTCACATTCCCAGGCTGTTTCCTACTCCACTACCATAATTTGCAGTCTCCTCAGGGACACCAGTAGCTCCTTGTCTATAATTTCCTGTGCTTGTTGAAAATCCCATGACTCAAAACTATTGTACCTAAGCCTACAAATACAGGTGTCTTCATGCTGAATGCCCATGAGCCAATTATTAGGACTCAGAACTTGATAAGAAGAGTTATTCACCTGCATAAGACCTGTATATCTTGTAAACTGTCCTCCAAAACAGAGAGAGGATCAGGTCTGTAATCTAGCAGCAATGAAAATCTGGAAGTTGTCCATCCTCTCTCTTGCTGTAGGTGAAGAGAAAGCCTATCTGTTTACAGTAAACACATTTGATATTGTAGATTTTTGCAAGTGAAACTGAAGGCACATTTAATTCAGTGCTTTTTCCCCCTTTTCTCCCTCACAGTGTCAGTATAAGACAGAGTTAAGGCTTTAGCTGCATTTACATATATTAAGATTTCATTTTAAGAACAACACTAACTTCCATGTGTTTCTGATGGTTATTTCTGAGGAATTACACCACCAGTGAAATTACATTTACCAATAAGTACTCAGCCCTTTAACTCCATCTTAATGCCACTCACATGGGAATTGTAATGTGCTCTAGCACCACAAATCACCTGATGGCTTAAAGTTGAGTTTTTTTCTTCTGCTGCTTTATAAATGAGCAATTAAATTACCTAACAACTGTTCACAGACGTGACTAAGTTTGCCTGCAAGGGGAATTTATTTGCTCTTAATTTATAGAATAGCCCTTTTTCTTCTTTTAGAACTGTGCTAGCCATTAGACTATTTCTGGTCAGCTTCTGGTGATGTTTTTAAACTGTGCTGGTACATTTTTAAGTGTGGGCTGCTCTGACTTCTGTAACATCTGTTCTCTCACCCACAACCTAAGTGGGCTGCAAAGGTTTTTCTTAGGGTAGAATTTGGCCTATGGCATGAAGAAACAAGTGCTTCTAGTAATGAAGGCAGTCTCGGGATGTTCTGACAAGAAAATATCAGGGGAGAGAATATTTAATACTGTAGTGGCAGCTGGATATAGCAATGGGCAGTATGTTCCTATATGAATCCCTAGTATCCCTAACTTGCAAATTCTCCCTCTGTTGGGCTGAGCATTTAACAAGCTTGACTTTTACTCATACAGACACAGCAACATAAATATTTATACATGTTATAAAGGCTATTAAAAAAGTTAAATAAATACATTTTTCCTTGTTTATAGTAAACAAAATCTGTATTTAAAATTATTTACACACTAGGGGGAAGAGCTTTAACCTTTGCTGTTTGACTCTTCTCAGAAACAAATACAGCCTTTTCCCCAGGGGCTTTTAGATACACAGTGGATTCTGACTCAGGATTTGAAAATACCCTAGCTACCTCACATTTTAGTAATCCCAGACAAAAGAGCCAATAGAAAGTAAGCGTATACAAACCTTAGGAATACTTCCTTGAATCTCTCTTTGCTCCATTCTCCTCAACTAGCTACATTCTTTGAGCTGTTCTTAGTTACTGCTTCCTTAGAGACCAAGTTCTTTCACTTTTCTCATCTCTAGGCAAAATATTTTAGAAAAAATGTAGCTGTCTCTGTGCCTCTCTGGTTCTTTGCCTCTTTCCCTGACATGCCTCACTTGTCTGGCTATGTAGAAGAGAATCAGCAAAGTCATCTGCAAACACTCTCTCCTGCCTTGCTTTGTCAGTCTGGAGGTGACAGATTGTGAAATTTCAGAATATGTTCTTCCTTCTGCTGCCAAGAATTTGCACTCCAATGTTCCCACCATGAGCTCATCTGCTTACCTGCAAGCGGACAGATGCACACACATGTACCATCCCACTTAACTGTGTCCCCACTCTCAGCCATCTACTTAGAACAGGTTCACCTCATCATACGATCCATAGTTTGAAAGCTGTTAGTCTTAGGAAAATCTAAAGAAGTTTTAAACACCTCTGCCATCTCTTCTGGACATCTCTCAATTTAAACGCCTCTGCCACCCACTGTCCAAGTGGAGATTAGTAACAAGTGGTGTCCTCATGGGCCTGTATTGGGACCAGAATGGTTCAATATCTTTATTAGTGACACGGACAGTTCCCACAGAGTGTACCCTCAGCTAGTTTGTGGATGACACTAAACTGCAATTTGATGTGCAGTTGATCTGACTGAGGAAAGGGATGCCATCCGGAGGTACCTTAACAGGCTTGTGAAGTGGGTGATCCATGTGAACCTCTTGTGGTTCAACAAGGCCAAGTGCAAGGTCCTACATCTGGGTGGGGGCAATCTCCCATATCAATACAGACTGGGGGATAAATGGATTAAGAGCAGCCCTGCAGAGAAAGACCTTGGATATCAGCAGATTAAAAATGAGATACAAGCTGAAAATGTGTGCTTGCAGCCCAGGCATCCAATCATATCCTTGGATGCATAAAAAGAAGTGTGGTCGGCAGGTCAAGTGAGGTGATTTTGCCCCCCTACTCTTCTCTCATGGAAACGCACCTGCACTATGCATACACCTCTGTGTCCTCCAGCACAAGAAAGGCGTGGACCTGTTAGAGTGAATCCAGAGGAGGGCCACAAAAATGATCAGAGGACTAGAAGAACACTCCTATAGAGAAAGGCTGAGAAAGTTGGAGTTTTTCAGCCTGGAGAAGAGAAGACTCCCGAAAGACCTTATTGTCGCTTTCCAATATCTGAAAATGGGCTTATATGAGAGACTTTTTATGATGGACTGTAGTGACAGAACAAGGGGCAAACATTTAAAACTAAAAGAGCCTAGATTTAGATTTACATTAGACATACAGAAGAAATTTTTACCATCATGTTGGTGAGACACTGCAACATGTTGGCCAGAGAAATTTGAATGCCCCATCATTGGAAGTGTTCAAAGTCAGGTTGGAAAGTGCTTTGAACAACCTGATATAGTGAAAGATATCCCTTCCTTTGGCAGAGGTGATATCTAAAGGTTCCTTCCAACCCAACCATTCTATGGTTTTATGATTCTGTGACTCTGTGATCTGTGCCATGGAGCAAATATCTCTTGTGCCAATTCTAAGAAACATGGTCAGATGGGCTCCTTTCTTTGCTTGACTGTCATGTATTCTTTCTCTGCCTGATGCCAGTTTAACAACAAGGAAAGTTCACCAAGGCCTGTGTCAGTTCTCCATTGTCAGTAGGCTTTCCCTGGCACTTACTAACTGGTTTCTTAATGAGCCTAAAATCTGCTCTTCCAAAATCCAGAGCAGTGGCTCTGCTGACAGTTTTCTCATGCAGCTGTTACAGAACAAGTTTAATCAAACTAACTTTTAAATGCTATTCCACTCTTTCAGCTGTATTCTTTTGTTTAAATAACCCATTTTAGCATGAGTAGCCCAACTTAGCATGAGTGGTCAGGCCTGCGGGAATTCCAGGCTGCATACTGTGAACTTATGTTAACCAGTTTGCTTGGTGATGTGGGGGGCCATGAAGACCAGTACCAGGAGACAAAGAAGCAACACTGTCAGCAGAGCCTGCAAACCAGCAAGATAAGAACAGTAAAAAGCTGCCTGGTGGATGAAGAAAAGAGAATCCAATAAGAATCAAAGAAGCCCCAGACCCAGGATTACCATTGGACTGAAAGGCATGTGGACAGCATGTGAAGAACTCGTGAAGAGGGGGTGCAGAGATTGTGAGGGGTTAAAAGCCCAAGCCCCAAGTCTTGGGGTCCCTCCTCTTGAGAGGCATCCAGTCTGGACTGCTTCTTTGCTGGAACTTCCAAATTTTTTTTTTTTTTTTTTAATTAGATTATTTTTTTATGCACAGATGTCTGAGACTGTGCTATGGGAAACCTAGGGTAAAGAACATTTCTTTAACATGGCCAAAGACTTTAAACTCCACCATTTAATGATCACTGTGGCCAAGACAGCCAGCAATCATCACGTCACCTGCAACACCATATCTATTTACAAAGAACAGACTTAGGAGGGCACCTTTCCTACTCAGTTTCTTTAGCACCTGCATCAAAATGTTATTTTCAGTATTATTCAGGAAATTCCTGGAACTATTTGTGTCTGCTGTATGTTAGTTCCAGTTAACATCTGTGAAGTTGAAGTTGCCTGTAAGGATGAGGGCAGTTGATCTAAAGATTTCCATTAATTCTTTATAAGAATAATGATACATCAGTGTCACCATCCTGGCTGGTGGTCTGGGAGTAGACTCCCACAATAACATCCACTTTATTAATTTTATCCCTATTCTTTACCCAGATGCTATCAACAATGTCATCCCCAAATACAAGTACCGTACAGTCCAACCCCTTCTTTACATACAGGGCTACCCTTCCACCTTACCTGCCTTGCATATTTCTCCTGAAGAAGCTACAACTGTCCATCACAACACTCCAGTCACAGGACTATTCCTACCAAGTCTCACTTATACCAGTGATGTTGTAGCTCTGGGACTGAGCCAAAGCTCTAGTTCCTTACACTGCATACATTAATGCACAAACATTTCAAAAGTGCTCCAGTGTACCCAGTACCTTATGGAGCAGAGTGAAAGCCCTCACTGGTACATCATCCCTCTAAAGTTGTCATGGCATCCCATAGCTTGTAACTAGTAAGCCTGATTTTATTCCTTTTCCCCTTTGAACCTGATCAAAAGGTCTTTCAATCAATCTTGCTAACTTGTGAGTAAAAATATTTTTTGCCCATTGAGAAATGTGAATCCTGTCAGACCTAGCAGGCCTGTTGTTGTATAGAGGATCCCAAAAGTCTTCTGTGGTCATTTACAGTAGCGGTCCAAAAACTTCTCTCAACCAAGGTGTGTCATTGGTCAAAAGCACTGTCTGTCAATCAAGGGGCGTGTACATGACCATAGTGGTAGGTCATCCTAGAACTTCCTGTTGCTTTGGGGAGGTGGGGAGAGGGGAGGGGCAGGGTGCAGTGAGAGGGGGCATCTGTCACACTGTCCAAACCAGGAATTCTTTGGCTTTGATTTCCTCTGCAGTGGCTGAGCAAGGCTAAAAATCCACAGCTCTCATACTGCAGGCCTTTCAGGAGGCTGTGGTTCAAACTCCAGTTCAAAACTAAATCAACTTCATCTAATAGAACTTGCAAAGTGATTGCTTATGACTATGTCTGATATCTCTATATCTGAACCATGGTATTTAGGATTGCCTGTTTTTTGTGGGGTTTCAATGGTGAGGAAACTTGTCAGACAGAGAAAGTGGCAGGAAAAATACTTAGTATAAATTTCTGCTTTTGGTCTACAAGACTGCTCCTGTGCCTCTATGATTTCCTTCTTGAAGAGAGACCAACCTTCCTGGACTCCTTTGTCTTTCAAGACTGCCTCCCAACCAACCACCCTTCCACCTTACCTGCCTTGCATATTTCTCCTGAAGAAGCTACAACTGTCCATCACAACACTCCAGTCACAGGACTATTCCTACCAAGTCTCACTTATACCAGTGATGTTGTAGCTCTGGGACTGAGCCAAAGCTCTAGTTCCTTACACTGCAACCAGCCTCCCAAACAGATCAAAGTTTGCCCTCCAGAAGTCCAAGCTACTAGATCTGCTAACCACCCTCCTTCTCCAAAAATAGAAAACTCAATCATTTCATGGTCATTATGCCCAAGGCAACCTCCAACTGACACATTAACCACGAGTCCTTCTCAAGTCACTAACAACAGGTCTGGTGGGGTGCCTTCCCTAGTTGGCTCACTCAAGAAGCTGTGTCAGAAAGTTGTCTTCCATACACTCCAGGAGCCTCCTAGACTGTTTCTTCGCTGCTGTATTGTATTTTCAGCAGACATCTGGAAGGTTGTAGTTCCTCACAAGAACAAGAGCTAGCAATTGAGAGACTTCTCCCAGCTGCCTGTAAAATATTTCATCTGCCTTTTCAACCTGGTTGGGTGCTGTAACAGATCCCCACCAGGATATCCGCCTTGTTGCCCTTCCCCTTGATTCTTACCCATAGACACTCAACCCTATCATCACCCTCATCAAGCTCCAGACAAACAAGCATAACATACAGGGCTATCCAACCTCTTCTCCTTCCTTTCCTGTCCTTTCTGAAGAGTTTTTAGCCACCTAATGCAGCACTCAAGTTGTGAGAGTCATCTCACTATATTTCTGTGATGGTAACTATATAATAGTTTTTCTGCTGCATGATGATTCCCAGCTCCTCCTGTTTGTTGCCAATGCTGTGTGCATCCGTATAGATGCACTTCAGCTTTGCTATTGATCCTGCCACCTTCTTCTGGTGAGAAGACCTAATTCCTTTGTGGTCATCTTCAGGTGCTTCCTTGGTTTCTAACACACCTATAACCCTTATGTCTTTTCTACTGCATGACTCCCCATCCCCTACTTCCATTGGGACAGCAGACCAAAGGGCCTTGTTAGCACTTCCTCCCTCAAATGCTGGCATGCTGCCCTTGGGTTTTCCTCTGCCACACCTGGTTTTCTCCCCTAATCCCTTCAAATCTAGTTTAAAGCTCTTTTAGTGAGCCCTGCTAACTCCTGCCACAGGATCCTTTTCACCCTTTGAGAAAGTTGTGTCCTATTTGTTGCTAGCAGGGCAGATGTCATGTAAGTTGACCCATGATCAAAATCCCCAAAATTCTGCTGGTGACACCAGTCCCTCAGCCAGGTATTTATCTGGTGGGTCTTCCTGTTTCTTCCCTCATCATACCCTGCAACTGGGGGGACAGACGAGAACACTACTTGTGTTCCTGGTCCCTTGACCAGACATCTCAAGACCCTGAAGTCCCTCTTGATTGCCTTAAGTTTTCCATTTTCAGTTTGATCTCTGCCTACTGGGAAAATTATTAGGGGATAATAATCTGAGGACCTAACCAGGGCAGGAAGTTTTCTGTTCATGTCTTCAACCCTGGCCCCACGAAGGCAGCAGTCTTCCCTAAGAACTGGGTCTGTCTTGCATATAGAGCCTTCTGTTTCCTTTAGAAGGGAGTCTCCTATGACCATGACCATATCAACTTATGGAGGGAAATCAAAGATTATTAGTGTGATATTGCCACCAGTACACTGTTGTGGTAGAAAGCGGCGTCTGCTCGTCATCAGCCCTCAGCAGTCCTACAACAGAAGGATCCTCTGAGAGACTAGGCAAGTTAGACAGCTGGTTGACGTCTTCCATCTCCACAGCTGCTATGGCCAAAGCACACCAATAATTTTTGGGTCTTTAAAATACCCACTCCTGACATAGTCTACATCCAGGATGCACGGAGCATCTGGACCAGTAGCAATGGGGTGCTTTTGCCAGTCTTTTCCAGTCAGACTCACCTCAGTGTCTAATACAGCCAACTTTTGGGATCCCCCAGTCACTCTGGAAATGGTGAGGGGTTCTGCCCTTCATAATTTGATGGAATTTGAGTACATTGGGCCCTGGTGTCCACTAGAGCCTTGTACTCTAGTAGATCTGATGTAACAGACCATCAAATCCACACAGACCAATAAACCCTCTCCTCCACCTGGCTGGAGGCAGGGCCTCTCTAGTCCTGGTCATAGCGTTAATTGTTTCCTTTTTGGAATAATTATTCAGAAGTCCTTTCAAGAGCGTCAGAAGCAAGATCAGGTCTTCTAGTCTGTCTGAGAAACTACCCACTGGAAACTGTGGCAGCATTTTTTCCTGGCATAATGTCCTCCTGTCATTGTCTTTCCTTGCCACCCATGTACTCATGCCTCTAGGACTGAGGCAGGTTTCCATTCAACATCCTCATGTCTTCTCCATTGTTATGTAGGAAAAACCACAGGGTGCCCATTAAGTATATCCTCTGTATTGTCTCTCTTTATCAGAGAGACTCTCATTCCAAGCAGCTGAGACCCTAGGCCATACAGGTGGGAAGCAGAACTTGTCTTCAAAACACTGGAACTCTTGGGCTAATTTTTCAGGTAACATGTCTGGCAGTTTCTCCATAGCTGAGGTACAAGCCCATAGGGAGGAAGATGGATATCCCTCTCATCGCCGGAGCTGGCCAGCCAATCATCCACCATTTGTCCCTTGCCTTCTTTCTATGACATTACTGGCAATGAGCTGGCATAGGACAATGGTATACTCTGGAGGAACTTCCGCCACATGGGTTGTGGGTAAATTGTCATTATTGGTGACATTATAAATCACCTCCAGAACAGGTAATTCCCTCAAGCATTGGACACCTTTCTCCATGGTGGTCCACTTTCCTGGGTGACTTGTAACATCTTCCTTGAAGGGATACCTTTCCTTCACACCTGACAGAAGTCTCCTCGAGTGGCTGAGGGTTTGTGTCTTTCTTCCAATTGCTTTCTCAATGTTCCCTTTCCTAGGCAGGAATCCTAGTTGCTTAGGCTCCCTACCTTCTAATTACACATTACCAGCACCACTATCCCAGCATCAGAGCAGCCAAGCAACAAGGTGCTCAGATCCCAGCAACTGAAATAATTTTGCATTTCTTGCAGCTCACCTGGGGACAGAGATCGAGTGATTATCTCTGGTTCTGCCTCCTCCTCCTGTTCTTGTGATGGGGTTGGCACCAAACTGTTGTGGGCAAGAAGGAGCAGCCCCAAGCCAGCAGCAAAGCAAAAAAAGAACATGCCCGTGGCTTCTCCCTTATACCTGAGCTCGACCTTATATGGTATAGAATTCCAGGATGTCCTTGCAGTGTAAAAATTAACCCCATCTTGACTGACCCAGCACACTGGACTTGCTACAGAGCACAGCTGAGCCCCACCACTGAGCCCCTCAGCCAAGCCAGTGGCATCTCTGGAAATGCAGTTAAGAAAGGGCAAAAAATGCTGCACAGCAACTGTGAGAGTGCAGAGTGAGAAAATACAAGAGGAATTTAGAGACCAAAGTGAGAAAATGAGGAGGGAAGAGGTGCTCCAGGCTTCCCCTGTAGCTGTGGAGGTTCACGGTGGCGCAGATATCCACATTGCAACAGTCCCTGGAGAACCCCACACTGCAACAGGGGGAGATGTCCCCAAAGAAGCTGCAACCCATTAAGAGCTTATGCCAGAGCAGAGTCTTGGCATGAGCTGCAGCTTGTGGAGAGGAACCCATGCAGCAACAAGTTTTCTGGCAGAAGCTGCAGCCCATGGGGAACCTACACTGGAGCAGTTCGTGATGGACTGTATCTTGTGGGGGGGGACTGCTGAAGCAGGGGGAAAGTGAGTAGGAAGGAGCAGCAGAGAGGAACTGTTATGGACTGACTGTAACCATCACTCTGCAATGTCATTTACAAGGAAGGGAGATTAAAGAGTTGAGAGTGGAGAGAAGGTGAGAACATGAAAAGGTGTGGGATAGCAGGAAGGTATTTTAGTTTTGCCTTTGTTTCTCAGTATCTTACTGTCTTTCAAATCAGCAATAAACTAAATTGAACTATCTAACAGAGTCTGTTTTGCCTGTGATGGTAACTGGTAAGTGACATCCCTGTCTTTATTTCAAGGAGCTTTTTCAATTTATTTTCTTCTGATGTCCTGTCAAGGAGGCAGAGTGAGAGAGTACCTGGGTGTGTGTCTGGCAGCAAGCCAAGGCTAACTTGCCATGAAAAGAAGTAAAAATTCTTGCTTAGAAGCTTTCTATTACTGCTCTGGATTTTTATAAGCTTGATAAAACTCAATTCCAAATGTTTTTGGAGTGCCTGTACTTCCTAATTATTATCAGCATGTGTTCATAAAGTTCTCTATTGGTGCTTCCAGTTAGATTTAGTAAAGTCTGCATCTGCCAGATGGAAAGCAGAGTAGATAACTTTACTTTCTGAAGAACTATAGGTTTTAACTTGATACTATGGGATACTTCTCTCATTCTGATACATGTCAATGTCCACCTTTTATACATGTTAACTTTCTGCCAACTTGGACTCTACATCTGTTTTGCAGTTCTCTGTCTCATGGAGGAAGATCAGGCCATAAAGACATGTGCTTGGTCTTCCTATTGACTACTTCAGCAGGACCAACAGGAAGGTAGGGGAAAATTATGAAGAAACCAGATAATGAGAGGGTTTGTGAGTGCAAACAACTCAGAGAAATGTCACAGAGTCATGGCAGGAGGGATTTTTCACACACAGAAACACCTCTGTTTCATGCTCAGGCAGTAAATATGTCACTGCAAAAAGCCCTCCATAGTGTGCATGAGAGATACTAATTATTCATTAGGATGAGGCTTGGGAAATATTTGTTTGTCATCTGGCAAGCTGTTACAAGTGGACTTTGTGGCTTTCAGTCACACAGTATACAAATAGACAGACGTTCATTTTTGCTTTTGTGTCTGTACACAAAGTAGTCTTTAAGTTTTACGCAAGAGACAATATTACAAAGTTAAAATGAGTTGATACCACGCTTTGGTCAGTATTTGAAATGAAATACAAGATGTAGGTGGGCTAGGTCGGCAGAGAGGGTAATTTCCACAGGAAGCCAGGACAGCTGACCCAAAACTAATCAAAAAGATATTCAATACCATATAAGGTTATGCTGGGTGCTGGCTGAGGGGAGGTTTCTCTTTCTCTCTGCTGGGGAGCAGGGTGGTCTAGGATGCTCTGGACCGAGTGCATTTGCTGCTATTGTGTTTTGAGCACAAGCTGCTGTCTGGGGTGGGAGGGAGGTTTTTTTCATTGGGCCACAGCTGGGAGTTCATGATTGCTGCTCAGGTAAATAGTTGCTTGAAAAGGTTGACTGCACACCAGTATTACCATGCGGTGACAGATTATGCTGTAGATCCCTTGCTTTGCATATTCTTTCATTGGGTTTTTTTGTTTGCTTTTGGTTTTGTTTTCTTCTTCTCTGTTCTTATCCCAACCCACAGATTTTGCCCCTTTGTTTCCTGATTCTCCTCACTTCCCACAAGGTGTGGGGAAGGGATGAGCAAGTAGCACATGGTTTGAACACTTGGGCTCAATCAATCCAGTAGGCTCAGCCGCTCAGGTTAGCTGGGACTACAGGCATACACCATTACCCCCTCAACCAGCTCCCATTTTAAAACTGGGTGTGAATTTATATGGTATTGAAAATCCTTTTGGCTAGTTTTGGGTCAGTTGTCCTGGCAGTAGTGAAGCTCTCATTCATTACCGTATTTTAGTTGGGATGAGATCACCACCAAAACTTCAATAAACAAACATTTTCTGGATAAAATAAACATGGATATTCCAAGTGGTTTATCAGTCTAAGGACAGAAACTCTACAAACAACCTGTCATTAACATTTCAGCTATATGGTCCTCACTAGTACACTCATGACTCATCCAGACTGACTATTTCTCCCTCATGTTCCAATATCCTCTGACAAGAACTGGCTCTGAGCAGGAGTGAGCTTTTGAGGAGTTTGTGAATTTTCTTTTTTTTAGGTGTTTGTCAGAATTTAGACATATTGAATCTGTAAGCTGTTTTTGAGAAGGGAACAGGATCTCTGAAGGGATATCTGGGATCCCGATTTTGTGTGTATCATTGATCTGGCTTTTCTTGGATGATGAGTTTTGTAAGCTGAATAGTCATAAAATCAAATTTGTGGGCATATGGGTCTGATTCTGTTCACACTTGCTCCACTGGAGGCATTAAGCCTGTCAAAGACTGCCTGATCTTGGCATGAAGAACAATACCTCAAACTGCAGACTGCAGAGTGTTTCCAGGTCACAGAGTTGTTTGGAGGGTTTTGTTTTCTACTAAAAGCTTAACTTTCTATTTGTAGTGATTGAGCACTACAGTGGTCAGAGGAACTCAGTGGACATTAAGCACAGAGGACATCTACAATGCAAGAACATTTTGTGATTCTGAATCTAGTGACAACTGTGTCACTGCTATTGGGAAATGGTGCGTGGGGGAGCGGGGTTGGAGTCTAGGAATGCTGCAGAGCTTTAATGAGCCTTATTGTTATACCTTGTACAGATGCATTGAACTGTGCTATGTACCCTGAAAAGGAAGAGGATGCAATATGGTATTAAAGATCCCTAAAAGAGGAGGTAGCTTAATTGCAGGAACTAAGGTAGTTACATAAAGATCCAATGCAATGGAACAGAACTGGATCAGGATTATGACTTTCCATTCCTCCCTGGAGCACTGTCTCCTCTTGATCAAAAGCCAGGTGTGGCTTCCTGCACTCTGTACATTTTATGCTAGTGTCAACTAGTCGGTATGGTGTAGTGATGGAGTCTCTCCACTGTTGTTCTGTCAAGGCAAGGCTCAGTTTAAGGAGTCTCATAACATGCCTGTGACACATGCCTGGGATTGAAAAACATCACTGGGTAAAATAAGCAGTGCCATCAGAGCAATGCAAAGAAGCCTTCTTGAAATGAGGATCAAGAGGAGGAAAGGATTTTGGGGAACTTTTTTACAGCCTGGTTGATTGCCAACTCTACCTCGTTTAAACAGCAAGCTCTTGAGGGAGGACTACTGTCCTCTGACACTTCATGCACAACCCTCAGCTCTCAGGTCCCAGAAACAGCCCACATTAAATTATTTTTACCTTTCATTTCCCTGCAACAACAGTGTTCCTCTGCTTTTGCAGGGGAAAAAAAAAAAAGGTACAGCCTGTAAAGTTCATGGAAAATACAGCCTATAAATGTTATAGAAAATAAGTGCAAGAAACTAGGCCTTTTGCAGGACTCCCTCTAAGGGAGAGTCACTGACTATTGTCATAGGTGATGTGGGTGCTGTTTTTGCAGTGGTTACCATCAAGAAATACTCAAACACCAACTGCAAATATAGGCATTTTTATAACAGGTAAAGCTGTATATGCTCCAGTCTTTGAAATAAAGCAGGGATGCAATTTATTCCTGTGATCTTTCCCTGCTGTTCTAATTAAGACCTTGTGAGCTTTCCTATTATAAAACCCATTATTCAGATATCTAGCAAGAGCTGAATGAATGAACTCCAGTAAAGAATTCATCCAGCAAATTTGCCTTCTGTCTCAAATCTCGGGATGTACATACTTGGCACAACTATTAATAGTTTCCCTTAGTGCATGCATACTCATGACTTGTTAACAACAATTTTTAAGATGCCTGTGGATCTGGAATCCTCCCGGGCTTAAACTGATCCCCTCAGCTGTGGTTGAAGGCACCAAATTTCCATAGGTATGTGTGGTCACAATTCAGCTGGAGAGCTATTTTGAGTTACCAGACCAAAGTATGTAGACAAGGATGTCTTAGGAGTGATACTGTCACCTGCAACAAGCAAAACTGACTAGCCAAGCTTTTTGCACTTGCTCAACCTTAACTTGAAATTGTTCGGGTTTCCTTTCATCCTATTTCTCCTTCACATACAACCCTTTCTCTGGAATTAAACTTTTTTTTTTTTTAATAAAATTATTTTTTAGTTAAGATTGAAAAAAACCCCTGGTTGCTTAGAATCTCTAAATTTACAGCCATTCTGGAGACACAACTTCTAAGCCAGCTTTGCCAGAAGATCTGTTGTATTTGTAAACAAATTTTAAAAAATCCTGTTACTGCTTTGTGAGCACAATAGCTAATCTTTTAGAACAGTCAACAACAGTGAACATTAAGGTATGTTGTAACTAATGCCTGATTCTTTTACATGTTTTCCTCTGTCTTGTCTGAACTTGGTTTGGCACAAGTCACACTTTTGGTTCACATAAATGCCTGATTGCAAGGCAACTGAGAACCTCATATGGGATTTGTCATTAAATTAGTCAAAAGGTTTTGACTGAATTTTTGAAGGTAGGTTTGGATTTTGTTTTTCCTTTATCTGAACCAATACAGATTTTTAAAAAGTAGATGGTACATATTTCATCTAAATATTTTAGACATTTTTATTCTTTAATATCCTTAAAAGATGGCAAGTACATTCCCAGCAGGCTGTCAGCTAGTTTGTATGTGGAAATGGAAAGCTTTAAAGTTAAACTGATCATAAAGGCTTTTAGAGTGACCCAGCTGTGCTGAGCAAACCTTGATCAAGTGTGAAACATATGGTTACCATGTATAACAGGTGCATTATTAATTTATTCCTTATAGGATGTGACACATATATATTTTGTATACAGTATTATACTCTGCATATGCATATAATAGCTTTTCCTATATTGTATACATAAAAATATACAATATGTATACAATACAATACTTAATTTAGATAGTAGAAAATAAAATATAGTGTAATGGTGTGGCAGAAGGCAAACCCCCCTGTCCCTCCTTCCCTCCTTCATCATGGAAGGAGTAGACACATCTCTCTCTCTCTCTGCTGCCTGAGGCTAACAGCTTATTTTGTTTGGCCTCAGGAGCCCCCTGGCCAGGGCTGTTAAGAGAAAGGAGAAGGGAGTGCTGAGGCGCCAAGGAGCCATTGGGCGCCTGCGGCCAGTGTGGGGGATGTTTGGAAGCTTCAGGGGCACCCCACAGTGAGTGTGGGGGTGCAGAGAAGCTTCTGGAATGCCTACAGTCAGATCTGATCAGTCTATAAAACGGGATTCTCATCGAGAATCTTTTGGAGTGCTAAAACCCTGTTTCTCACTGGTTTAATAAAAGTTGTTTTGGACCTTGTTGTCCCTTAAGCTAACCTCGGGGTGCCCCCGTGACAAATGGCAACAAAGCAGCCAGTGCTAGTCGTGCAACCACCACAAGATATATGATAATTCTTGTGTCTGATATTATGTGCACCTTGTCTCAATCCATCAGGCTCTCAAAGAGCTCAGTACTGCCAAGGTTTCCAGCAACCTGAACAGTCTTCACCCAGTGTTCAGGGAGGATACTGAAGCACAGTTGTCTGCCAAGAGTCATGATAAGGTATTTTTTTTAAGATTCCAACCTCCTTATTTCAAAGAACGTTTGGTAAATTATAGATTTGGACATTAGAATAACATTTTTCTTCCATCAGCAGTTAATGCATTCATCCATTCAAAATGAAGTTCATGGAGATGAGGAAGGACTGTGTTTATTCTTGCTGATGTTCTTCTAGCAGGGCTGCTGGGATTATTGCCTTTTCTTTGCCTAGCTGTAATTATTATCACATTGCAAATGTGTGTTTTACAAAAGACCTTACAAAAAGGGTTTCAAACTCCCATCCATAAAGCCTTAGGAATTTAGATCTAGAGTTCTCGGATAGCAAAACAGACAAAGCATTAATGAACAGCTGTGCTTAAGAGTTTCTTCAGACTTGTAGAAAAGTCCACTGTTTAAAGAGGAATAATATTTTCTGAGGTTTCTGGTGTATGTTTCTCCAGATGAAAATATTTATTTTTAAATGTTTTATCTGATGATTCTAAGTTATTTATCTGATGAAAATTGTTTCATCACATGAATATGTTTTTTGTCATCAGGCACACTGTAAGAACTTTTAAGAACAGTAGCAATTTTCTGAGATTATTGGAATCTGGTGTTTGTTATGCATCATTGGCATAGGGTGAAAATGGAAAGAAAACCATTAAATTTGAGAGCTGATGAAGGAGGGTTTCCTGAGGTCTTTCACATTGCAGTCCACAGAAAGTTTTGAGTCCTTCCAGTGCCTGTAAGTTGTCAGCTTCCAGCCACTCTAAAGTCATTGCTCTCATCAGAGAATCACAGAAGTGTTTAGGTTGGAAGGGACTTTTGAGGTCATCTGGATCCTCCTTCTTTCTCTTCTTGAAGATGGGAGTGGCATTTGCTTTCTTCCAGTTGTCAGAAACCTCTCCCTTTCACCATGACCTTTCCATGACCTTTCCAAGACAACCTAGCAGTGGCATCAGTTCAGCTCCCCCACCATTTGTGGGTATATCCTGTCAGGCCTCATGGACATGCATATCCAGTTTAAGTGCTCCCTAACCCGGGTCTCCTCCACTGAGTATGTCTTCCTTGCTCCGGACTTTCATTCTTATCTTGGGCCTCAGTAATGACTGAGGCAAAGAATTGTTGCCTTGCTTTAAACCTTGACATAAGGTCACAGCCCTGTAACTACACACAGGCTTCTAATTCTTCCTGTTTCTTCCCCGTGCTGCATGCCTCCATGTAGAGACATTTCAGAGAGACACCCAAGCATGCTGATTCCCAAGAACAGGCATGAGAGCTTTTCCCATAAGGCTATTCTGCAGACAGTTCCTTCTTTACATGCCTATGCTTGAAGTGACTGCATTTCACCTCTGCTTTGTTGATTGCTGTCTCTCTTCTGTTCCAGACACCCTGGGCCCTTGGCTTTCCTACCTTATCCACAACTCCTTCACTTGTTATTTGATGAAACTCTCTATGACACCGTAATTCCTAGTTTAAACTTCTCCTTGTCAGGATGGCAAGCCTGTTGACAAAGACAATTTTGTCCCACCTTGCCATGTGGATTCTGCCTCTTACAAGAGGCTGTTGACCATGAAACAGGTTCCCAAGGTCACAAACACTGATCAGCAGAATTGAGGCGAGCACCACCTGGCTCCCCATCCCTTTGATACAGTCCTCAGAGCCCTGTAGTCACTTCCTAGGTCACCCCCATCTGTCCCTATATAGAAGAGTAGCCACAGGTAAGAAGTGGACAAGCAAGTGAGCAGCAAGCCTTCCTTGATGGCAAATCAGGTTGGGGACTTCCATCACTTGTGGTAGAGACTCCTACCACTATTACTTATCACTTCCTTCTAGTGATCCTGTGTGACTCAGACTCAGCTGCAAGAAAAGATCCATTTGGCAGCACTCCCAGCTCCTCATCAGCAATGAGAATATTGAATGTATTTCTGTAGCTGCAGGGTGGGGCAGGACCTTCCTCTTAATGTGAGTAATCACCAGCTTCCATCCTTCATCATGACTGGAGTTTTCACCCTTCCTGCCCCTCTACTACGGCTGAAGGTTCAGGCTCTTGAATCTGTGGTGTCTTAGATGTGATCTGGCTCATCCCTTTCTCATCCTTTCTGATGCTGTAGGGTATGGTGACCTTCTGCAGCTCTTTTGCTGAGTTAGATTTCAGTACTCAGATGTTTCTTTTGCAGCTGAGTGAAGTCCCAGTTCTGCAAGGAATGGAACACTGCAGATGTCAACATATGTGGTCCCTTTTCTGGGTATAAGTCTGGTGGGAAGTGTTTATTTTCTGATGATAAAATGCAGAAGTTAACATTTTCATGACTACATTTGGAAAGCTTGTTTAATCAAGGTGGTGAACTGCAGTTGGAACTGGTTTTACACATATGAAAATTATTTCTTTTCTTGTTTCTGTTACCATGTTTATGTCCTCCAGGCTGTTGGACTTTCCAAAGCTAGTCTGTAAAGCTAAGTTCATCTGTTTGTGGGCAGTGTTATATGGAACATACGAAGGAGGGCTCATTTGGACACTTCTTCAGAAAGAAGAGACTGCAAAACACAGCTAGACTTTACCTTTCTGGATTGATCTAGCAAGGCCAAATGAAGCCCTGCAGCAATACCAAAATTACATAAGATAGTACCTGCTCACCTGAAAACACAGAAGAAATCAAAGGAAAGAAACTGCCGAATACATGGGAGTTATTCAAGTCCACATCTGCAA
Source organism: Streptopelia decaocto (assembly GCF_964273445.1). NCBI lineage: Eukaryota > Metazoa > Chordata > Aves > Columbiformes > Columbidae > Streptopelia > Streptopelia decaocto. Next base: position 41,155,814 of record NC_138657.1, read on the forward strand.
GGAATGACATCATGGGAATGGGGCTTTGTCACATACTGCCCAGAGATATGAGTTGGGGGAGAAGTGATTCAGGTTTGTGAGCCACCTTGGTTGGAAAACAGAACACACAGTACTTACGGTCCATAAACAAAAGGATTTAATTTTGCAGCTTGGCTCAATTGCCATGTGATTTGGTGGCAGAAGTATTTATGTTATTTTAGGTTCAATTGGTAAACGTAAAAAGTTTGTGGCATATGAGGGGCTGTAAATCTCATGTTACTATATTACAAAAGGGAAACAAAAAACCAGAAGTATAGGAAAGAAAGAAAAGAGAGAGAGAAAGATTTCACCATCCTTGTGGCTCCACTTTATGTGTGATGACGTTCGTAGTTGCACATGCAGGGGTGTGCGGCATCCTCTGGTGTCTTGTTCAAGTTCATGCGGTGAGACTGGTGGGCAGAGTGGTCCTCAGAATGGTGGGTTGGTGCCCCCAGTGCTTGCATAGGGTGGGCCTTTACAGACCTCTGGTTTGCCCGCTTGCATAATTTTTGTTTTTTTGAGGAAGTGTTATTGCAAAAGATAGAAAAGTTGGGGCCACAGGGGTTGTGCACTCATTGTGAAAGATTTACAAGTCTCGAGCCATGTTGAAGGGTCTCAGCTTTTCCCGTTGTGCCATGTTGGGTGTATCAGAAGGTGGAGCTATATGCCCTCCGCCATGTCCCCCACCTTCTACTGTCAGCCAGCCAGCCTTTGTCCGTGGCTCCTTAGCTTGTTGATGGTATGTAAGTCACAGTTCACCTTATCACCTTATCCTGAGTGACCCATCTCTTGCAGTTGGATGGACTGGTTTTGCCACAATGTTTTAGCCATTACCCTTTTCAGTCCCTGACAGGCTTGTCCATTGACGTGCAATTCTTGAACCCAGAAGGGATGACTTGCTCCAAAATCCAGTGGAGTCCTGGTTTTGGCTGGGATAGAGTTAATGTTTTTCCTAGTAGCTGGTAGAGTGGTGTGTTTTGGATTTAGTGTGAGAAGAATGTTGATAAAACACTGGTATTTTGGTTGTTGCCAACTCAAGGACTTTTCAGCAAGGAGGCTGGTGGTGCACAAGAAGATGGGAAGGGGCACAGCCAGGACAACTGGCCCAAACTCGTCAAAGCGATATTCCATAACCACATCATGGAATCATGGACCCATAGAATCATATTGTTTGGAAAAGACCTTTAAGATCATTGAGTCCAATAATTAACAGAACACTGCCAAGTCCACCTCTAAACCATGTCCATAAGAACCTCATCTACACATCTTTTAAATATGTCTGGCATGGTGAGTCAACAGTTTCCCTGGGCAGCCTGTTCCAATGCCCGACAATCCTTTCCATAAAGAAATTTTTCCTAAGATCCAATCTGAACCTCCACTGCTGCAACATGAGGCCATTTCCTCTCGTCCTATCACTTGCTACTTTGGAGAAGAGACCAACACCCTGCTCATTACAAACTCCTTTCAGGTAGTTCTAGAAAGCAATAAAGATTCTCCTCAACCTCCTTTTATCCAGGGTAAACAGCCCCAGTTTCTTCAGCTGCTCCTCATAAGACTTGTGCTCTAGACTCTTCACCAGCTCCATTGCCCTTCTCTGAATTTGCTTCAGCACCTCAACATCTTTCTTGTAGTGAGGGGCCCAAAATTCAACACTGGGGCCTTACCAGTGCTGAGTACAAGTGGAATATCACTTCCCTAGTTCTCCTGGCCATACTATTTCTGATACAACCCAGGATGCTGTTGGCCTTCTTGGCCACCTAGGCACACTGCCGGCTCATATTCAGCCACCTATTGAGCAAAACTCCCAGGTCCTTTTCTGCCATGCAGCTTCCCAGCCACTCTTCCCCAGATTTGTAGTATTGCATGGGGTTGTTGTGACCTGAGTGCAGGACCTGGCACTTGGCCTCGTTGAATCTCATACAGCTGGCCTCAGCCCATCGAAACAGCCTGTCCAGATCCCTCTGTAGAGCCTTCCTGCCCTCAGACAGATCAACAGTCCCACACAACTTGGTGTCATCTTCCACCAACTACTGAGGGTGCACTTGATCCCCTTGTCCAGATCACTGATAAAGGTATTAAAACAGAGCTGGTCCCAATACTGAGCCCTAGGGAACACCCACCAACCACCAACTGGATTTGACTCTGTTCACTGTGACCCTTTGAGGCTGGCCATCCAGCCAGTTCTTTACCCAGCACCTGTGTGCCTAAGTGGTGTAGCAGGTCACTAACCATTTCCCCTTGGATTATTTGGGCTTCATTCTGCTCCCCTCCTTGTCTTCTGGCTGAGGGGTCTGTGTATCTGGAGCACAACTGGTCTTACTGTTAAAGACTGAGGCAAAGAAGGCATTTGGTACCTCAGTCTTTTCCTTATCTTCTGTCACTATGCTTCCATTCACATTCAGAAGATGGAGATACTCCTTAGCCCTCCTTTTGTTGCTGATGTATTTATAGAAACATTTTTTGTTGCCTTTTACAACAATAGCCATATTCAGGTCTGGTTGTGCTTTGGCCCTTCAATTTTTCTCCCTACATATCTTCACGGCATCTTTGTAGTCCTCCTGACTTGCATACCCTTTCTTCCAAAGATGACTCTGTCAACCAGCCTCCTAAACAGGTCATGCTCAGTACATAAACTAGGGAAAATTAGCTGGGAGATTGCTGATCAGGGACAGGCTGAACATTGATCAACAGGTGGCATGCAATTGCACAGTGCATTTCTCGTTTTGCATGTTTTATTATTATTTTATCTGTAATAGTAGTTATATTTAAGTACATCTCAGCCCACAAGTTTAACTTTTTTGCAAGTCTTCTCCCCGTCACACCCAGGGGCAGAGGGGAAGAGAGAGCAAGAAACTGTGTGGTGCTTAGCTGCTAGCTGGGGTTAGCCCATGACAGTCCTTTTTGGCACTGAACATGTGGCTCAAAGGAGTTGACATAATAACAGATCAACTAGAGCTTATTGAAGGGCACAAGCCCTGAGCCTCTGGCAAGAGACTCCTGTCAGGTGTGAAGGAAAGGTAACCTTCAAGGAAGATATTTGTCACCCAGATGTGTGGTCTGCCATGAAGAGAGGTATCCAGCATCTGAGTGAAGAGAGGTATCCAGCATCTGAGTCATACCGGAGGTGATTTATGATGACCCGAAGAGCTAGCAGTTATCCAAAGATCCAGATGAATTCAAATGCATGCAATTCATGTGGCAAAAATTTGAACAGGACATACTATTGTCGTATGGCAACTCATTGGCAGTAATGACTTGGAAAAATCAAGAGGAAAAAATGGTGGATGGCTGGCAGACTCTGGCAACATGAAGAAAGTCTCTTTTCCTCCCTATGGGCCTGCATCTTGGCTATGGAGAAACTGTCTGAGAGACTGTCTGAGAACTGTCTTGTATCAGAGGAACCTTCCCAGGAGTTCCAGCAATTTAAAGATGATGTATCTGTAAGAGACAGTAGTTCTTAGCACACAGTCTGAGTGTAGGAGGCTGACGTGTTGTGTATAATGGCCTGCATACAGCCGGGTAAACATACAATGCAGTAGGTGAGCAATTGGCTAACAGGCCGGGCTCAAAAGGTTCTAATAAATGGGGTTATGTCAGGCTGGCAACCAGTCATTAGCGGGGTTCTGCAGTAATCCATCTTAGGGCCAGCACTCTTCAATGTCCTTATACATGACTTAGACTCAGGGATTGCTTAGTAAGCTTGCGGATGACACAAAATTATGGGGAATTGTCTCTCGAGGACAGAGAGGCCCTGCAAAGGGATCTGGACAAATTAGAGAACTGGCAACCCTAGTTGTACACACAGACTGGGGAATGAGATTCTGGAAAGCAGTTCCGTGGAGAAGGTTCTGGTTGACGGCAAGTTGAACACGAGCCAACAGTGTGCCCTGGCAGCCAAGATGGCCACCCGTGTCCTCACAGAATAACAGAATGTTAGGGATTGGAAGGGACCTCAAGAGATCAAGGGTCCTGGGGTCCCCGCGCATCAAGCACAGCATTGCCAGCCAGGTGGGGGAAGTGATTATCCCGCTCTGCTCTGCACTGGTGCGGCCTCACTTGGAGCACAGTGTGTGGTTCTGGGTGCCACAGGATAAAAAGATATTAAGCTACTAGAGAGTATCCAGAAGAGTATGAGAAAAGCAAGACATGTTGTTCCAGCCACCTGGATGATAAAGGAAGATCAATACTAACATGACCATCCGGACAGTCAAAGAAGAAATAATACTAATGTAATTAAATCACAGCAATTAGTCAAAATATAAAGGTCCTCAGTACAGGTTGTACCAAAGTAGGTTTTTCATAATTTTAAGGAGTGATGGCCCAGACTTATGGGAATGGTGTCTTGGGCCAGAAAACTACCCCCAATAACGTGTGATGTGTGAATGTTGTTTGGCCTGGTCTGTGAATGAGTGGGAACGTGACTAAAACAGATACAACATGAGTGTGGTGTGTTTGGAACAACAATTATGGAAAAAACATCCTGTTTAACCTCTTAGTCCAGGCCCGTATCTGTAAACCTATAAATTGTGAATGGTTAATAAAGAGGGCCTCCGTCTGGCTCAGCTCTGCTCTGCTCTGCCCGGCTCTGCACTCCCTCCTGAACCTGATATCTGCCTGTGTGTGCATCTTTGGCTGTGTCCCAGTGCGCATTGTTCCTATCGCCGCCGAAAAGGGTTACAAAGTTGGTGAAGGGTTTGTAGAGGAAGCCATATGAGGAGCAGCTGAAGTCACTTGGTTTGTTCAGTCTGGAGATGAGACCTCATCATGGTTTACAGCTTCCTCACAAGGGGAGGAGTAAGAGTAGGCGCCGAACTCTTCTCTTTAGTGACCGATGACAGAACCCGAGGGAATGGCAGGAAGATGTGCCAAGGGGAGTCTTAGACTAAACATTAGGAAAAGGTTCTGTCCCGTCCCAACAGATGGGATGAGGGATGAGTTAACTCTGAATGTGACACGTGCTCTGACTCAAAAGATGAGATCAGGTGTGAGTTAACTCTGGGTATTTCTGCACGGTTATAAGTGAATGACAGACAATCACTCCAGGGGCCCAATTCTGTTATGTGTTTACTAAAAGCACTTGATGAAATACAAAGTACAGCGATTAGTGACTTGGCAAAAGTATGGTATAATATCACAAAACTTATCAATACATTGACAGCAGAAGACTTTCTACAAATGCTGGATTGGCAAAAATTAGTGACTATAATACAAAACTTAACAAGACTTTACAAGACTTGTACAAGACTTGACTTAACAATACAAGACTTGTACAATACAAGGCTTAACAAGACTATGTTTATATGTTCAAGAAAAAGGAAAAGAGAGAGAAGGAAAACTAAGATATGAGAGAGAGAGAAAGAGAGTAAGGTATCACCACTCCACAGGTTATTGATCCAGCGATGTCCGGTGAAGGGAGGGTGGACGCGTTGAAGACTTTGGTCACGCTGCGCAGCATATACACGCCGCCACACCTAATGCCACACGTGTGGTCATTTTATAACCCAGTTCATTTACATGTGGGCAGTTCATCTCCTCCCTCTGCTCGCTCTTCATGCTAATTAGGATGACTCTTTTGGAAATGGCTCTCGGGTCTTCAAACTAGGGGAAAGTTCACGGTATTGACCAGAAGTGAGTTGTCTTGCCCGTCAGGGGTAGCTGTTGGTTCATGGTTACTTCTGATAATTAGTTGTCTGACAAATTGTTAATCTCATTCCAATTAGGCCACGAGGCCTTCACAGCAATTGACAAGGTGCCTGACACCGTAACTATATATCTCTTCCACCAAACACAACACCTTGGGAAAGATAAGGGAGATGCCTGCCTACACAACCATCTATCTTATCCTCCCAAAGTAACAAACCCAAGACATTTAAGGCATAACAAGGTCCTTTGTTCTACTGAGGATGGGTGGGGAAGTGCTTCAAGATTGTCACAGGTTCTCCACCCAGAGGGTGGTGGAGCACTTGAACAGGCTTCCCAGGGAGGTGTCACAGCTCCAAGCTTGACAGTATTCAAGAAGACACTGGAAAACACCCTCAGACACATGGTGTGAACTGTGGGGTTGTCATATGCAGGGACAGGAGTTGGACACAATGATCCTTGTGGGTCCCTTCCAACTGAGGGCGTTCTATGATTCTGTGTTTATTGTCTTAAAGCTTGCTTGGTAAAATAATGTGAATTACTGTCTCAAAGCTCGTTTGTTTGGGGCAAGAAGGCAGGAAAATGCTTACAGTGCTTGCTTGTTGTGTGTGCTGTAAATAATTTACCACAATGAGTTCAGGCAGAAAATAATCACTGTGAGCTGCTGTTTGTGGAGAATGCTTATGTAAACTCAGAAAAGGCGTAAGCCTTGTGTAAGCTCAAGCAAAGCTCAAGTCATATCAGCCACCAACATCTGGGATGAGGCTGGCAGTTTGTCCAGACAACATCCACCATCAGCTACAATAAAAAGCTTCATGAAAAGACCTTTGTGTGGCTGCCCATCACTGAGGACCTGAAACCTGAGAACTGCTAGTACCAACAGGACTGATGAAGATGGGTAATGAACGCATGGTGTTGACTATAGAATACTTGCTTAAATTTTCCTCCAGATTTTTCCTAGTTATTCTATTGCTCTATCTTCTGGCACAAAAATAAAACAGATTGTTTGGTGGCATCTGACCTCGTTCACATCTTAATCTCACACTTGGGATAATTTCAAACCTTGTGCCTGAAATTCTGAACCAAGGTTCGACAACATCCCAGTCTGCACCTGTACAGACCAGTGTCTCAGCTATTAGGAGTAAATGTTCCTCTCTTCAAGAGAGAGAATATAGTGGCTACACAGCATGGGCCACCTGTCCCGTCCCAACAGATGGGATGAGGGATGAGTTAACTCTGAACGTGACACGCGCCCTGACTCAACAGATGAGATCAGGTGTGAGTTAACTCTGGGTAATTCTGCATGACAATGTGAAGTGAATGACAGACAGTCACTGCGGGGATCCAATTACGAATTTACTAAAAGCACATGGTATAGTACAAATTACAGCGATTAGTGACTTAGCAAAAGTATGTCATATTATCACAAAACTTATCAATACATTGGCAGCAAAAGTACTTCTACAAACAATGGATTAGCAACAATTAGTAAAACAAAACTTAACAAGACTTTAACAGCAGAACTTAAAATGATGTTGAGTTTATATGTTCAAGAAAAAAGGAGAAAACAAAAGAGAGAGAGAGAGTAAGATATAAACTAAGATATGAGAGAGAGAGAGAGAAAGAGAGTAAGGTATCACCACTCCACAGGTTATTGATCCAGCGATGTCCGGTGAAGGGAGGGTGGACGCGTTGAAGACTTTGGTCACGCTGCGCAGCATATACACGCCGCCACACCTAATGCCACACGTGTGGTCATTTTATAACCCAGTTCATTTACATGTGGGCAGTTCATCTCCTCCCTCTGCTCGCTCTTCATGCTAATTAGGATGACTCTTTTGGAAATGGCTCTCGGGTCTTCAAACTAGGGGAAAGTTCACGGTATTGACCAGAAGTGAGTTGTCTTGCCCGTCAGGGGTAGCTGTTGGTTCATGGTTGCTTCTGGTAGTTGTTTGTCTGACAGATGGTTCATCTCTATCATCCAAATTAGGTCATGAGGCCTTTCACAGCAACAGTGTTAATTGTCCTTATCTTCCAAGGTGTCTGCCTTCATGGCCATAAAACTTCGGGAAAGATAAGATGAGGTGTCATCTATCTCTTTCTCCCAACATAACAAAACCCAGACATTTAAGGCGTAACAAGGTCCTTTGTTCTGCTAAGGATGGGGGGGGAGGAAGCGCTTCAAGGTTGTCACACCACCCCGTGACTTAAACACTGGGTTTTGCTTCATCTAGGGTAGTGATCTTGATGTCCAGAACGTCTGCCACCCCGTGGTCCAAAAATTCATCATCTTTGGGAATGGTGATTCTTACATAGCGAACAGAAGGAGAAAAGAGGGAAGAGGTAGAAGAAAGCAAGCGAGAAATCATACACTTAACAATAGCTATGCCAATCATTAGGAACAGTAATCCAGTTATAATGGATAGTCCAATTTGTAATAACCATTGTCCCCACCCAGTTAGTCCAAATGACCTTAGGATAGAGGAAAACCATGAGCTTGGACTCCACCCATTAAGAATATCTCTGGGTTGCATTGCTAGAAACAACTCTCCTGTAACATCTGCTATCTCTTTCATTTTTTGTCGAGCTTCCTCTATAGTGGAGGAAGCATTGTGTATAACTACACAACATTCTCCTTCTGTAAGATTCAGAATACCACAACCACCATGTTCCTTTAACAACAACACATCTAGGGCTAAGCGATTCTGTAAGGTCATTTTGGATGTGTGTTGTAAGTGTAAATTTAATTCCCCAAAAGCAGTTCTTGACCAATTGCTGAGAATGTGAAGATGCCATGTCAAATTTTCCAACACATATTGATGTCTTGTAAGTGTAACGTATGGCATAAAGAAATTCATTCGGGAGAGGGACATTTTCATGCTGAAAGTATAACAATCAGGTACTTAGACTCCATGTATTGCCCAATCAGGTTGTGCTTTTGGTTTTTCAAATTCTCTGCCTTTTCTAACAGAGTGTGGGATTGAAAAGTGAAATGTTTTAGATGGACACATGGTAGGAAAACCAACAGAATATCCTAGCCCTGTCATTTCATAAATGTTCAAATGTGAATATGCTTTGCCATCAGAACGTGCCCATATGGTTCCCCATGGAGGAGGATACTGAATAGTGGAACAGGTGGTCATCACTTGCCCAGTATGTTGCTCCGCCAACAGAGCGTATGAATGATGGTTGACCATGATCACCTCTTTGAGAGGTTATAGGTATTCCACAATGATGGACAGTTTTGTATCCAAAAAAGTCCATTTCTTTGTCACACAACATATTGTTATTTTGAAAACCTAAATTTAGGTATCCCCAACAGGTACACATGTCCCGTATTAAGGTTCTTAATTCTGGAATATACCAGGTTTCTATGGGATCACCACCCCCAGTAGTACAATTCAAGACTTTTTTACAGCTAAATTTGTCAGATTTTGTCCAATTTTTGCGTGGTATTGCTGAAAGAGGTACATTATCAGGGTTCTTCTCCATGTGCAGGTAGGTCTTCCAAGTCCAAGCCCATTTATAGTTGGTGTGTTCACCTCAATCAGTGATTTCTGGACCTACTGTGTTGGGAATTTCAATACACCATTCAGTGTCCCATTCAACAGTAAACTCATGGTTGTAAGAATCGCTCTCAATGTAAGGGGGCCACCATTCTACATAGGTACACCATGTACTAATTCTCCTAGTAGCATGATTACAAGTAGATGGGTTTGATCCATTGTCAGAGGATGGCAATTCGCAACATGTAATGTTCCATATATCAGTCCAAGTAGAGTTCCTTGGGATAATAAATTGGGTCCCAGAGAGGCCAAACCATGTGCTATTTTTATCAAGATGAATGTGATCTAATTTCTTTGACAAAATATCAGAAAAGTTTAGGTTAATTATCGCAAACCTAAAACTTTCTCCTGCAGATGTGGGCAATGTAATACATACACCCTGGTCAGTTTGATTCCAAAGACGGACAAATCCTTGTAATATTTCCTAAGCTAGGTTTTGGTCAGTTACATTTTTGGGAATTTGTACAGCAATGCATCTATACAATACGAATCCGTAACACAAGATCCACAAGTTGGTCCAGGCCATTTTCCTCCTTCTTATTCTATAACAACAATAGGCATTTCTTGTCTAAGTCTACAAAGATTTAGTAACCCAAAAAGATATTCCAAATGAAAACACACACAAATTACAAAAAATAAAGCTGAAACTCTTGACAGGTGAAGATCTGCTTCTGTACAAACATCTGTTTTTCTTCTTCCTGCAAGGAAAAATTAAAAAAAACAGCTCGATTTGTCACTGAACCGACTTTAAAAAGAAGGAACAATCCACCTAGTATTGATTTTATGCTCCCTGCCATGGGCATCAGTGGCTACCCACGTATATTTGTTGAAAGAGGTTTTTAATACCAAGGGGACTTGTCCCACATTGGGGAGTTCAACTAGGACAGGTTGTCCAGAGTGATGGAGAACATCTCTGGCATCTTCAGTTTCTCTCATTTCAGGAAGTAAAGATGGTGATTTAGGGCAAAATGCAGTAATTCGAGGACATCCATTAACACCCCAGTGGTCATTTACTTTGGTTACAGCTTCTGAGAGCTGCATGAACCATCCAGGCTCATGAGGTTTCAGAAAACATTTCAAGAGACCATTCGTTCATTCTACTATCCCATTAGCTTGAGGATAGTAAGGCGTGTGAAATGTCCATTGTATACCCTCTGATTTTGCCCACTCTTGGACCACCCCAGCAGTAAAATGGCTTCCATTGTCTGATTGAATTATTTGGGCTTTGGCAAGAAACTAAACCACAGTTTCAGTTTTTCCACTGTATTTTCTCCAGTGGCCCATGACACTGCTCCAGCTTGAACAAGTCCTGATACTACTTCTACCCCAATGAGTACATAATGCTTCCCTTCTGATCTTTTAAAGGGTCCTATGTAATCAATCTGCCAGGTTTCCCATAATCCTTTTCCATCCCATGGATAGAGTGGAGAATCCTGTAAAGGGTGTTTCTCTAATCTAGTGCAACATAGCCCACAAGCAGAAATAACTGTGCTACATAATTCTTGGGTAACAGGCCATCCTCTACTCACAGTTTCCTTCAGAAGGTCTTTGACACCTAAGTGTCCATGCTTAACATGCAGTCACTCCAACAGGTGTTCCCATTTCTCCTCTTCCCCCTCTTTCGCCAGTGAAGCTAAGTGAGTGAGTGAGTCTACCTGGTTATTCCAGATGTGTGCTGGGTGATTGCCTCCTTGGTGGGTGGCCACCCACCCCACATATATGGGTTTCTGTTTAGCCACAGCTAATATCTCTTCCCATCTTCCTTTCTGCCAGACAGGCACTTGATTAACCTCCCACTGGTTCTGTTCCCAAAAGGGGAGTCACTCAGTACATCCTTTGAATACAGCATATGAATCTGTATAAATGTATCCAGGTTCAGTACTGTCAGCACCCTTCATTATTACACTCCAAACCGCTACCAGTTCTCTTGCTTGCGCAGTACGTTCTCCTTCTGTTGTAATACGTTCGCCAGAATCAACACAGAGCTACTGCCCGATACTTCCATGCTTTTCCTTCTCTTTTAGCAGAAGCATCAGTGAACCATACATTCTTCAGGTGACAGTCAAATGAAGGGGCTTCCTTTATGTAGGAGGGTGGTGGTTCCTTATCTGGGAAAATGGATGATCCCTCATGTATTTGAAGTGCCTCAGGTGCCCCTTCTTCTACCTGATACATGTGACTATAATGTTCTAACTGGGCATACCTCTGCCTGACTGTTTTGCGTTGTGCCACTGCCACAGGGGGTGGTGTACCAGCCAATATGGATTTTAAAACTTTAAAAGGCCCCTGTAAGATGGTTTGCTGTTGTCGTATAATTTTTTCAGCTTCCTGCAAGGCTAAACTGACTACAAAAAGACCTTTTTCCCAGGCCGAGTATCATTTCTCTGCATCTTTAAAACTGCGTGAATAACACCCAGTGGGGCGGGTTGGACCTTCTGGGCCCCGCTGTCACATGTATATAGATGCTCCGTCGATTGCAAAACCCCATTCAATTTGGAGTGGATCTGTTGGATGTATTGAGCCTAGGGCTTGATATGCCCCTGCCTCAAAAACTAATAATTTTAAGGCCTCTTCATGGATAGGGGTCCAGTCCCAGATAGCTTTTTTGCGGGTTAAATCATGCAGAGGGCGAGCTATGATAGAGAAATCTGGGATGCGCTTCCTCCAGAATACCAGTAAGCCTAGGGCATGTTGCAGCTCCTTTTTATTTTCTGGAATCTTTATCTGTTCTAAAGTGTTCTAAAGTTTCAGGAGGAATACACACTGTTCCTCCTCTCCACCATATACCTAAAAGCTTTACCTCAGGAGAGGGAAGCTGTATTTTCTCTGTAGGCATCTGAAGTCCCAAATTTTCCAGGTGAGTAATTATTTTTGCCTGAGTTTGTCCCACAGCATCAACATCAGGCCTGCCCACCAATATATCATCAATGGATTGATTTCTGTTAATGCCTGGGCCAGAGCGTGATGCAGTAAAGTGGGTGAATGTCTATACCGTTGAGGTAAACGAGTGAAGATGTATTGAATACCTTCCCACATGAATGCAAATTTATCTTGATCACTTTCCTGTATGGGTACCATGAAAAACATACCTTTCACATCAATGGTGGCTAGGATTTGATGGGCTTGCTCCTGTATAGTGGAGATCGGTTCAGCTATGTTAGGCACAGCTGCTGTTAAAGGGCTAGTGCCTGCATTCAAACACCAATAATCAACTGTTAGTCTCCACTTACCATTTGGTTTGCGAACTGGCCACACTGGTGAATTATTAGGAGAGTGAGTTTGAATGATTACTCCCTGCTCTTGCAGTTCTTTTATCACCCGAGTAATCCCCTCTCTGGCTTGCTGTGGCAGAGGATAAGGTTTCACATTCACAGTTTTGGAGGTGGGGAGAGTAGGAGCAGTTTGTAAAAGCCTTATTGGGACTGATGAGGACCCAAACTTCCATTCCCTACCTGCAGAATCCATCCAGGTTTTCCCCTTCAGTAAATCCACCCCCAGAATGTTTGTGGGAGTCCCCAGTATCACAGTAGTCTCAGTAGGAGTGGTGTCCCCAGGCAGCCAACACTTTACTTGGGCTGTGGGTTGGAGCTTAGAATATCCAAAAACATCTTTAATCCATATTTGTTTTTTGTCAGAGACAATTCCACTTCAGTCTGCAGTGTCAGAACTTAAAGCAGACATTTGGGCTCCTGTGTCTACTAGAAAAGTAGCTAGAGTCTTGAAAGGGCCAAGGGGAAAAGTTACCAGCAGATCCCCCTGATTATTTTCAGTGAACCATCTGAAATATATCCATTTGCCATCCCCTGGCTCACTTACTGGGGACAGTGAAAGAAGTTTCCCAGCTTTAAGGGGCTGTTGAATTCCTCTCTAGGAGCTGTAGGAAAAACTGGCACAGCTGACACCTGAGTTACAGGGGCCATGGGCGTGTCTTGCTTCCCTGGTTGATCTGTATCTGCTGGTTTCCACATCTTTACAAGCAGCTGTAAATTGGGGAGGGGCAAGCCATCCATCAATTCCTGGGGAATACTATTATCCAGACCTAATTTCCAGCAAATATTTGTAGCTGTGCCTGTGCCAGATATAATCCATCCTGAGAACATGTCACCCACCACTTTTTGGATGAACAGCAGATTGAAAAGGGGATTAATTGAAAAAGGCTCTTTTGCAGCATGTACTGTTTGAATCCTTATTCCTCTGTCCACTGGGATTATTTTTTAGATGTTGTTCCTCCCTGGCTACTGCAGTTGTGAATCCTGATTGAAATGCTGCTGGCATTCTGGATGTTGGAGACAAGTGGTTTCCTGAGGATTACTACTACCGTTGTTTTAGTGTATCTCCATTTCAGTAACATAAAATGATTCAGCAATTCATTCCGTATTTCCTCTGTTGTCACTTCCTTCCGTGATAGGGGTCAGGATCTGGTCCTGTGATAGAATTTAACCTTTGACGTGACAATGCAGAAATCTGTCCACCACAGCCAAAGTGTGCAACATCACATTTGTCCTTAGAGGTGATTTCTCATGGTAAAAGTTTGGGGCTGAAGAACTGGCTTAGCTCTGCTTGCTAACTTTAATCTTTCTTAGTTTCTTCCCACTTCTCCCCCGTCACCTTGCACCCTCCCCTCTACCCCTCCCCAAAAAAGGACAAAAGATGCATCACAACTGCTCCTTTCCAGAGGTATTGAAAAGGTTTTTCAAGGGAAGAAGAAAAGGAGAATAGTTCCTACAGGAAGCTGTCTGCATATGTGGGTGACAATTTTTCACCAAAAAAGTACCTGGAATTTCCTCATTTTAGATTAAAAATTAGTGCATTATCTTTGGAGATGGGGATAAGGAAACCAGTGTTTTGTGATTTTGTGATTATTCCTCTTTAATGCATTGTCCCTTCTTATCTAGGTACAGGAATGCATATGTGAAAATATCATTGCAAATTCCTGTGAGGAGGGGTGGTAACATGTCATGCACTACCCATTCCTGACACACTGGTGAGAACGTCATCGAATCATAGAATCACAGAAACATAGAATAGTTTGGGTTCACAGTATCACAGTATGTTTGGGAGTGGAAGGGACCTCAAAAGATCATCTAGTCCAGTCTCCCTGCAGGAGCAAGAATGCCTAGGTGAGGTCGCACAGGAACATGTCCAGGTGGGTTTTGAATGTCTCCAGAGAAGGAGACTCCGCAACCTCCCTGGGCAGCCTGTTTCAGTGCTCTGTCAACCTCACTGAAAAGAAGTCTTTTCTCAAATTTAAGTGGAACGTCTTGTGTTCCAGCTTGATCCCATTACCCCTTGTCTTATCATTGTTTGCCACCGAGAAGAGCCTGGCTCCATCCTCGTGGCACTCACCCTTTATATATTTATAAACATTAATAAGGTCACCCCTTAGTCTCCTCTTCTCCAAGCTAAAGAGACCCAGCTCCCTCAGACTTTCTTATAAAGGAGGTGCTCCACTCCCTTAATCGTCTTTGTTGCCCTGCGCTGGACCCTCTCCTGTCCTTCTTGAACTGAGGGGCCCAGAACTGGACACAATATTCCAGATGGGGTCTCACCAGAGCGGAGTAGTGGAGAAGGAGGACCTCTCTCGATCTACTAACCACCCCCCTTGTAATACACCCCAGGATGCCATTGGTCTTCCTGGCCACAAGGGCACAGTGCTGGCTCATGGTCATCCTATTGTTCACCAGGACCCCCAGGTCCCTTTCCCCTACACTGCTCTCTAATATGTAATTTCTCAACCTAGACTGGAACCTGGTGTTGTTCCTGCCCAGATACAGGACTCTACACTTTCCCTTGTTAAATTTCATCAGGTTATTCCCCGCCCAACTCTCCAGCCTGTCCAAGTCCTGCTGGATGGCAGCACAGCCTTCTGGTATGTCAGCCATTCCTCCCAGCTTAGTGTCATCAGCAAACTTGCTGATAGTACACTCAATTCCCTTGTCCAAATCGTTAATGAATATATTGAATAATATTGGCCCCAGTACTGACCCCTGAGGCACTCCACTAGATACTGGCCTCCAACTCGACTCCACACCATTGACTACCACTCTCTGGCTTCTCTCCTTAAACTGGCGTTTGCAACCCACCTCACTACTCTATTGTCTAGACCACACCTCCTCAACTTAGCTGTGAGGATGCTGTGGGAGACTGTGTCAAAGGCTTTACTGAAGTCAAGGTAGACCACATCTACCGCTCTGCCATCATCCATCCACATTGTTACATTCTCATAAAAGGCTATGAGGTTGGTCAAGCATGACTTACCCTTGGTAAAGCCATGCTGACTGCCCCTAATAACCCTCTTATCCTTGATATGCCTTGAGATGGCACCAAGGATAAGCTGTTCCATTACTTTCCCAGGGACAGAGGTGAGGCTGACCGGTCTATAGTTACCCGGGTCCTTCTTCTTGCCCTTTTTGAAGACTGGAGTGACATTTGCTTTCCTCCAATCCTCAGGCACCTCTTCTGTTTCCAAGACTTGGCAAAGATGATGGAGAGCGGTCCAGCAATGACTTCAGCCAGCTCCCTCAGCACCCACAGATGCATCCCATCTGGACCCATGGATTTATGGATGTCCAGACTATTTAATTGGTCCCTAACCCAGTCCTCATCGACTAAAGCAAACTCCTCCATTGACCTGGCTTCATCTGGGGTCTCAGGGCTACAGGGCTCCCCAGGACAGCCTCCGGCAGAGTAGACAGAGACAAAGAAGGCATTCAGTAATTCTGCCTTCTCTGTATCTTCTGCCACCAGGGCACCCACCCCATTCATCAGTGGGCCTACATTGCCTCTGGTATTAGTTTTATCTGCTATGTATTTGAAAAAGTTCTTATTGAAGTCCTTGACCCCTCTCGCCAGCTGTAATTCTAAGGAGGCCTTGGCTATCCTAGCTGCCTTCCTACATCCTCAAACAGCAGCCTTATATTCCTCCCAAGTGGCCAGCCCCTGCTTCCATGACCTGTTAACTCTCCTCTTCTGCTTGAGCATACCCAACAGATCCCCATTCAACCACTCAGGCCTCCTGCCTCCCTTCCTTGACTTCCTATGTGTGGGGATGCTCTGATCCTGAGCGTGGAAGAAGCAATCTCTGAATGCAATCCAGCTATCTTGGGCCCCTTTTCCTTCAAGCAGTCTTTCCCATGGGATTTCCCCCAGCAATTGCTTGAAAAGGCCAAAGTTAGCCCTGCTAAAGTCCAGGGTTGCAATTCTACTTGCTATTCTGTTCCTGCCACACAAGATGTTGAACTCCACCATCTCGTGGTCACTGCAACCCAGAGGCAGCCCTCAACCTTTACTGCTTCGACCCGACCCTCCTTGTTAGTGAGGATGAGATCCAGCAGTGCACCTCTCCTAGTCGGCTCCTGCAGCATCTGCATGAGGAAGTTATCATCAATGCACTGGAGGAACCTCCTGGACTGTGGCTGGTGGCTGAATGGTCCCTCCAGCAAACATCAGGGAAGTTAAAATCACCCACCACAACCAGGCCCTGTGACTGTGAGGCCACTCTCAGCTGCCCATAGAAGGCCTCATCAACTTCCTCAGCCTGATCTGGTGGCCTGTAACAGACGCCCACAACAGTGTCACCCCTGCCAGCCTGCCCCTTGATCCTGACCCATATACTCTCAACTCGCTCGTCATCCGCTCCTGGGCAGAATTTAGTACATTGTAGTTGCTCTCTCACATAGAGAGCAACTCCACCACCACGCCTGGCTGGCCTGTCTTTCCTGAAAAGGGCATAGCCATCCATGACCACATTCCAGTCATGTGAATTGTCCTACCATGTTTCTGTAATTGCCATCAGATCATAATCTCCCGACCAAACATAGGATTCTAACTCCTCCTGCTTATTCCCCATGCTGCACGCATTGGTGTACAGGCATTTCAGGGATCGAGCAGAGCACACCAATTTCTCTCTAGGGGCATAGGAGGCCACCCGGTCCTCATCAGTTTTAGAATGCTGCCCCACTGGGAGAAGCCCAGCTACAACCCCATCCCCCTTCGAGCCTAGTTTAAAGCTTTCCAAATGAGCCCAGCTAATTCCTGCCCCAGCATCCTTTTGCCCCTGCGAGATAAACCTTTCCCGCATAACACTATCCGGACCGGAGTCTTACAAAACCAAGCATTATCAAAAAATCCAAAGCCCTGCCTGTAGCACCAGTCTTGGAGCCAACCATTTAGAGACTGAATTTTCCTATTCCATCCCACATCGTCACCTGAAGATGGAAGGAGTGAAGAGAAGATTACTTGAGCCCCTGAGTCCTTCACCATCCTTCCCAAGACCTTAAAATCATTCTTCATTCCCCTCAGACTACGGGAAGCAGCCTCCTCCCCATCTGTCTGGAAGACCAGCAGCAGGTAGTAGTCTGTCGGGTGCATCAGTTTGGGGAGCTCTCTAGCGATATCCTTGATCTGGGCTCCAGGTAGACTACAAACTTCCCTAAGATGAGGGTCAACTCTGCATATTGGGCCCTCTTTTCCTTTCAGAAGGGAATTTCCTATTACAATCACCCTTCTTTCTTTCTTATCAGAGGCAGTCTTAAGTTGTGAAGTACATCAGCCTTCTTCTTGTCCATTGTTAGCAGTTTGCCAGTCTTGCTCATCAGGCACAGTACACTTTCTTTGACCTTCTTTTTCTCGTTGACATACCTGTAGAAGCCCTTCTTGTTATTCTTTGCATCCCTTTCCAAGTTCAGCTCCAGCTGTGCCTTGGTGTCATCTCTGCACAACCAGGCAGTGCCCCTGTACTCTTCCCAGAATACATGTCCCTGCTTCCACTGTCTGTGCAATTCCTTTTGCCCTTTATTTTGACCAGCAGCTCTCGACTCAGCCATGCTGGCCTCTTGCCCTCCTTACCCTGTTCATTACACCTGGGGATTGAGAGCTCTTGTGCTCAATGGAAAACATCCTTAAAGATCTGCCAGCTCTGCTTGCTTGTCCCTGAGGACAGTTTCCCAAGAGAATGTCAGACCTGCCTGATTTCAACTGACATCTGAGTGAGATTATCTTTCACTTATGCTGCTTCGTATGCCATAAAAGATGAGCTGACACAACAAATCCAGAGCAAATAACCAATGTACTCTTTCACACTTGTTTCTCCTAAGAAGCACAAAGCTTGAAAATGAAAAGGCTAAAGAAAAAGAAATCCACAACAACCAAAACCCACATGGGAAGACATAATGTACTCACTGCAGGAGTACAATCCTCCAAGGTTCTGGTAGTGATATTGTTCAAGTATTATTGCTTTTGTGAACCAGGCAATCACATGATGCAATATTCGAAACAGTAAATCAGTTTGAGCAGTGGTGTACCTTATAATTAAGCAATGCAAGTAATCTGCCTAAAATGGGGGACATATGAAATTGTAGTGTCATCAACCAATAGCTCAGTCACAATTCTGTGTAGAGTTTGGTAATCAAATGAAAAATGTTGTTTAGTTATTAAGCCCCTGAATTTTGAAAATCCTAGTAAGTGTTTAAGTACCCTGTAAGAAGACAGAAATACTTCCCAGGTAGGTTTCAGACCCTGTTTTTGTGTTGAACTGGTAGAAGACATTTTTATCTCCCCTGAAGTCTGATGAGAATTGAGTTTCTGACAGTGTCTGTGTCTTCACTCTGGAAGCCTTTATTTTAAAAGTGAGAACACTGTGTTCCTGTCTTTTTTTTTTCTCTCTGAAAGCTAATCATCTAGTCTCAGAAATTTACAAAAGGGTCCTACCATTACATTTTAAAAATCTTTCCTAGGAAAAAAAATAATCAAACTCTTGTCTTTTGTTCCATGGAATCCCTTTACAAAAACAAAGGGGTTTTAGACTTCTTTGTCATCAAAGTAAGCCCTTTTAAGTTTAAGAGGAACATTTTGAGAAGCAAATCTTCCTTTGTAGTTGAAAATATTTTTTCTTCTAGAAATTGGAACCAGAAATGAGTAACAACTTTATAAAACATGAGGTTTTCTCTGTAACATTTTCTGTAGAAGTCCTTGGTTTTCAGGTGGTTTTGATAGAAATATGTGAGGTTGAATTTTTTTTCAATACCACAAATACCGGATTTCAGAAATTAAACTACCACTATTTCTAATCGAAAACTTGTTTTGAAAAACAAGTTGAGAGTGGCTTTTTGGTTTGTTTCTTTGTGTTTTTTTTTTTTTTTTAATTTTTTAAAATTTTTTTTAGTTTAACACTTCTTGAACTCTTTGAAAACTTAAGCAAAAATAATTCAAATGAAAACTTGACAAGTAACAAAGGAAAAAAGCACCACAAAACCAAAGCAAAAAGGTCCTTCTACAGAAACTCTAATGAAAAATACTGTCATCCTGTGGGTTTTATTTCAATCCTGTTTTCTAGGGCTGGGGATTAACACTGTTCTAACAAGTTGCATTTATTTTGTTTGGGGTTAAGCTCTCATTAGTGTTTGCTTGGTAAATGCTTTTTCATTGATTTCATTTTCTGCCTCCTGTGATATTTTAAAGCTGCAGCCTACAGGAAGTCAGAAGAGCTCTCATCTCAGCTGCATCATGGGGAGTGCCCTTTTTAGCCAACTAAATATATCACCATGACTTGAATTTTCATCTGGGATTTGTGAATTGAACAGATAGGTTTCTCCATCCCCTCTGGATTGATGTTCAGTTGTGAAATCTTGATCTTTACCTGCTGAATACCCATTTCATTGTAGCCTGAAAATAATTCAGTTACAGAACCCTAATGAGGTTTCCCAAACTTGTTGTCTGCTAATTACAAAGTTCTATCCTATGCGGGGAGCCAAGGAGGGAACTGATTACCAATTAACCATGACATTTCTGCTGTTTTCCTGTCTCAAAGTGAGATGATATGTCCCACTAATCTTCTTCTTGGGTCTTCAGGAAGTCTACAACATATTATTGTTCTGTACACCATTATATTATCCAGTACTTTTCCACTAATATGTACTGTAGGAGCTAAATGTAACAAAACTCAATGCAAGACCTTATGGAAGGAGAGACTTTAATTTAAATAATCTCTAACTAGGTTAAAGCTATCACTTACATTTTCACACTGAGTAACCAGCACCAAGATGAGTGTGCCCAGCTGCTCTAAGATCAGTATGACACAGAGAACAATGGATGCTCACTGCTGAGTCTTCATTGTATCTTTTGGGTTTGTCTTGGTAGGTTTTTGGACAAATTGGGTTTTAGATAAGCCTTTCATACACTTCAGGAATCATCAGCTATTTTGCATTGAGTTTTGCTTACTCTGTCTTCCATGAACACTAAACAAGATAAGCCCCATGTCCTTGTTTCCTGAGTTTTATATAATATTAAGAGTACAGTCTATGTTCTTGAGATAGAAGGAAGAGGACCAGCATAGGATGTGCTATAGCCAAGCTGCCATCTTCCTGTTAAGAAAGGTATCAGTGACAAGTGGTGGTGGGCTGTGACCTTAGAAGGTCCCCTTCTGAGGTCAATGTAAAAAACCTCTTTTCTGTCGTTTAGCACTTTGATTGCTGTCCCCTATGACCTTGGTTACCAATACAGTCTGTTGTTGTAAAACTCACTCCACTGTTTCTTCTGGTGCTCTTAGGTATATGCACACAGACACACAAATACACACCTTTTAAAGAGTTTATCTTTCTCTTTCTGTTAAAAATCTTTATAGAACAATCTCAAAACCCGATCATTCAGCAACAGCTGTACAGCTAAAGGTCATGGCAGGTCACACTCTAGTTATTTCTGACTACATTTTTTCTGGACCCTCACTGTGAGCACTTCTGAGGGATGGAGAGTAATGGTTCCCTGATACTTCACACTGATGTTACCCAATTGAGTGAACTCTATTTTTGTGTCATACTCTGTTTTTGCTGCTGCTTCAGGAGCCTGAAAAAAACAAGCTTTCCTTTTCAGGCTATGTTTCCAAAGGAGTCTTATGAACCTTGTTTGTTCAGCTTAGGAGGGTGTGTCCCATTACAGGGAAGAGTTTACCAAATGTGAAAGAGTCTGGCTAAAATAGCTATACTTCCTGCTGTGGCATTCAGTTCTTCCTTTTCTATGATCATTCATTTTGTGAGGAGCACCCTGATTGGGTCATGGTAATCAGAAAATAAAAGCTCTTTATACTACAGCAAGAACTGGGGTTGCTAGTGGCCATACTCTGGTCATGGACTCCACAGCAGATGGTCACATAGTCTGGGAAAGAAGTGGCCCAGAAAGGAAGAAAAAACGTGCAAACTTTCTGTGTCCCAGGCAATGAAGGAAGAGGTGTCTTCATGCCTTCCTTTCGAGCCCTCTGAGAAACAGGTCCCCCCAGTATGTTCTGATTTATCTCTTCTAATATTTTGGAAAACGTTAGCTTACATCAGGATTTTTGAATTAGTATTTTCTGCTTCTCCGAGCTACTGAGTAGTGTCACTTCTCCAGGGTTACCGTCAGAGGTCATGGGCTTATTTGCCGCGACTAAGAGACGGGGACACGACTTGATGCAAGCAAGATATCCAATTTATTGATCAGAGGCGAGACATTTATATAGTCTAAGGCTTACGTGTTACATACTGATTAGTTACATTTTGCAAAGTTAGTTCGGCTGAGAAGATTTTACAAGCTACATTCCCATCGCTAATAGTTGCTAATTTCATGGTCATAAGATATACAGTTGCTAGCTTCATAATCATAGGATATACTTTGTTGCAAGGAGAAGACACCTGGTTTTCACTGTAAGTCCTTTGTTTCTTGTCCTTGGCTTCATCACGTCGGGTTTTTCCACTACAGGGCATTCCCACTGTTACCAAGGCCTACTCTTACAACAGACTAGCTAACTTATTATATGTATATAAGACTATGTTATAGATCAATTCACATCATATGAATTTAGACAACCCACATCTCCCCCTTTTTGTTTTCAATCATCTGACTCTTCCCAGGGTCGACGTCCGACTAATTCCAGGACATCTTGCTTCACCAACATTTCAGCACTGGGGGTTTTTGCGAAGCCCTGTTGCTGTACAAGGAAGATCTTATTCATTGAAGCAGTTATCGATTTCTGAAGGCACTGCAACACACACGGAATCATTATTAACAGCACACAAATTATTAAAAGAATAGAAACTCCCTGTTTGAGCAAATCTTTCATCCATCCTGTAATACCATTGTTTGTCACTATATGATCTGCTTGTTTCTTAGTAACTGGCCAAGCTTCTTGGGGTATTACTGACCCATTAACCGAGAGAACTTGGGGTCTAAGCCTACTTGTGCCAAGGACAAACAAAAATCTGTAGTCCCAGTGCGATTTGCCCAGGTAAGCCATACGTTAGTGCGAGGGTCAACATGATGCAAATCAAAGCAAAAGCCTATACCTATAATAAATGACAAAGAGACTAACACTTGCTTATTTGGCAATTTTCAAAGGCCAGTATTAAAATAAAAATGAGAGTAATTAGAAGACATCTTACTTGAACCTGCTGATGAGCTTAATGATGCTGAGGCCATGTCAGAAATTTAATGCCATTTCTAATTAAAAAAATCCAAATCATAATGTGTTAGCTTTTACAGGAAAATCTATATATGAAATGCAGTGATATGAAGTAACTGCTAGCTCTGAAATCTTCCTCACCCATGGACTATGGCTATGATCTCGGGGAGCTGACTGTATAAATCCTAGGATACTCAGAACAGCCCGTTACAGAAAAGCAGTACAGTGGTTGAAAAACAAGTCAGCTGACATTGTCTGAAAAAATGTTCCAGCATCCCTGTGTAAGAGCTTTGAGTGGGGTATATTTAGCTCAGATGCAGACCTGTCAGGGTGGGTGGTGGTTCGCACTGCAACTGTGGCTGTGGATGTTATGTACTTAGATGTTAATAAAGCCTTTGTTACTGAATCCCACAGCATTCTCCTGGAGAAACTGGCTGCTCATGGCACAGAGGGCCATACTCTTTGCTGGATAAAAATCCATCTGGATGCCCAGGTCCAAAGATTTGTGGTGAATGGAGTCAAATCCAGTTGATGGCTGGTCACAAGTGGTGCTCCTGTGGCTCAGTATTGGGGCCAGTTTGTTTAATATCTTTATCAGTGATCGGGATGAGGAGACCAAATACACCCTTAGTAAGTCTGTGGATGACACCAAGTTGTATGGGAGTGTTGATCTGTCTGAGGGCAGGAAGGCTCTACAGAGGGATCTGGACAGGCTGAGGCCAACTATATGAGGTTCAACAAGGCCAAGTGCTGGGTCCTTCACTCAGGTCACAGCAACCCCATGCAACACTACAAATCTGGGGAAGAGTGGCTGGAAAGCTGCTTGGCAGAAAAGGACCTGGGAGTTTTGCTCAATAGGTGGCTGAATATGAGCCGGCAGTGTGCCCAGGTGGCCAAGAAGGCCAACAGTATCCTGGCGTGTATCAGAAATAGTGTAACCATCAGGACTAGGGAAGTGATCATCACCCAGTACTCAGCACTGGTGAGGCCCCACCTTGAATATTGTGTTCAGATTTTGGCTCCTCACTACAATAAAAATATTGAGGTGCTGGAGGAAGTTCAGAGAAGGGCAATGGAGCTGGTGAAGGGTCTAGACCACAAGTCCTTTGTGGAGCAGCTGAGGGATATGGGGTTGGTTACCCTGGAGAAAAGGAGGCTGAGGGGAGACCTTTTTGCTCTCTACAACTACATGAAAGGAGATTGTAGTGAGGAGGGTGTTGGTCTCTTCTCCAAAGTATCAAGGCCTCAAGTTGCATCAGAGGAGGTTTAGATTGGACATGAGGAAAAGCATTTTCTCAGAAGGGATTATCAGGCACTGGAACAGGCTGCCCAGGGAAGTTGTTGAGTCACCAACCCAGAGGTGTTTAAAAGATGCATAGATGAGGTTCATTTTGTGACAGAGGTAGCTCCAAGTAAAATGTTGAGTGCAGAAAAGATGGTTCCAGTTAAGTCCTTCACCATTTCAAATAGAAGGGGAAAACAAAGCCAACACACCACCAAGCTTATATGATGTGGTTTCTTAAAACGTCTCCTGAGTATATACTCTGTTGCCTAGTGGGGATTCTTACTATACTTTTTCCATCATGATGTCTTAACAAATTTAACTGCCTCTTCTCTACCAAGCCAATATTTTCCATGAAATTAATCAAAACTTATATTTTGCAACTTTTACTCCTCTGTTATGTGAGGTTGAAACTTGCTGGTGAATTAAAAAAATGATGGAACAGATAGAGGATACCAAATGAATGCACAGTTTGGTTGTATAAGTCCTACTTTCTCCTCCTTCTTATTCCTTTGGGGTCTGAATCAAGCCACAGCTCTTTTTCAGCCAGGTTGCTTAAGTGTGTGCTAAGCTGCTAAGGCCTAACCCATTATTTGCATATTTATCAGTATTCCAGCCTAATACTGAAGCAGGAAACACTGAAGTGAGTGATTTAGTCCAAAGCATAGTTGTGGTGCAGACTAAGTGGCAATGAAACAAGCAACAATTTGGAGAGGAAGCCCCAGAGAGGAATTTACCACCATCCTCAGACAGTGTGGCAACCTAGATTAAAAATAAAATAAATGGAATAGGAAAACTAAGTTTTCTATGTGGCTGCTTAAGCTTGCTATGAATACGCATTTCTCAGTCCTGTATAGACAAAGTATGAATGCAACTTCAGGCAGACCTCAGTTCAGCTCCCCCTGCCCTGCCCCTGCATGTTAGTTAGTTTCAGAAAGCGGATGAATGACTGCACTCTGATAAACTGTAGCTGGCACAGTAAGGGGGAGCTGGCAAAGAGGCATCCATTTTTATCTGCAAGAATAATTATCTGCTTTGCTTGATGTGCATCAGCTGGCTTTGTGTGTTTGATTAATGCTATAATCTGAAGATTAGATTTTATAAAAGCAGATTAGATGAGAAACAGCACATAACTAATTAGTGGGAAGCAATACGAAATTGAAAGGCAAGACAAGCATATAGGACAATGTTTGTATTTAACGAAGATTCAGGCACACTAATGATTAAGCATTTGAGTTACTGAATCCTGAAATGCTTTGACTTTCAACATAGGACATTTTCCTCTTTATATCTGCATCTTCTGTAGATTCACAAAGCACAGTGAATTTTACCGTGTAGTGTGTACCTGATTATAGCAAAGACTAATCATAAGGCAGTCCTTGTGTAAGAGTTACATTGACAGATCATGTTTCCAAATTACACCATTTGTATTCAGGGAAACCCATCGTTTGAGATGTTCAGGTCTAAAGGAGCTAATCTGGATTCAGAAAAGCATCTACATACATGCACTAATGGAAGTATCTGCTTAAGTCTAGTTATTTCAGTGTAGCTTAAGGACCTGCTTTAAGTCAAACCATTTCTCTAGTGCTTTATCTTAAATTGGAATCTGTGTTTTTGCCTTTCTTCTCTAATACTCACTTCATTTATGAACTTTTTTACGACTACTGACATCCAAATTCTACCAGACAGTAGTCAGCTATCCATTTAATAATAGAGTCACAGTGGACATGTTCCACAGACACTAACATTGTATAGCACAGCTAACTTTTTTTCCTTTTTGCTAGGGCATTCTCTTGCATACACTGGGCATGGTGAGGATGTGAAAATGGAAAAAATAAAAAGTGGGGTTTTGTTTGTTTGTTTGTTTGTTTGTTTTTTAAAAATAAATTTTAGTTATAAAAGTTATTACAGGATCAGAATAAATCCCTGGAGTCTGACTTACTAATTGCTATATAACCCAATAAGACAGTGGGATGATATTGTAGGCCTAACAGATGTGGTATGAAATACATGCTAGTAAGAGAAGAATCAAGAACAGACACAAAATTTTAGCTCCACTTGTTTTGAGTTGCACACGTGTATACTTTCAGAACAAGAAAGATGAAATGCAAACTTACAGTATTGTCAGGAGAGTGTGGCACTTAATGATGAGAGGAAATCTTAAAAATATCAGAAGGAAAATAAAAAACATTATAGGGACTGTAGGGACTATGACATATATGATCAACTGACAAGATGAGGATGAAGCAGGGATGGTAGTGGATCTCCTTGGAGCCTCTTGGAGAGAGGGTTTGTAGACGGGTTTCCTCATTGCATGGTGGACTTCGTGGTCACTTGTGCAACTTGAAGGTATAGAATCTCCAGCATTGCTACTTGCAATCTTGTTCCCACAACACCTGTGGAGCTGTTAGTTGTCTGACACTGAACAGACCAGCTGCAAGAAATATCATGCTAGTAAAGGCAGGGAACGAGTTGGTTGCTCACACTTATTAATTTATATGACATTACAAATCATACTTTAAAGTTCCACTGAGGGAAAAAAATAGTCATTCTAAGCTGAAATGTATGTCTATATTTTGTGGATCACATAGACCTGCTAGTTCCAGGCACTGCTCTCTTGCTCATCCTGATTCAGCAAATACCCTCTACCTAGGAAATCACTCCATCACATGCTTAGGTTCCTTATAAAAGAGAGGCAGCAGGGAACAAGTTCAAGACTGAAATAGGAAGGTATAAGGACTCCTGAGCTGTCGGATTGTATCCAAGTATTATGCTCTCTTTGGAGACATCTGAGTGTAAACAGCATAAGATAGTAACAACTTAATTTGCTGGCATCACACCTCACAGCTAAAAGTAATTGTTCACAAGTGTCTCAAGTATCTAAAGAGATAAGAGCACATTCACTTTGTGTCCAATGAAAACTTAAAAATAATAAGGAATTCAGTTGGTTGTTATGGCTGGGAAATTATGTCTACCGAGGTGCATAGTTCCTTTCCAAGATGAGTTCAGAACTCTGGACTACTCTTTTTACTTGGGAAAAGAACTACAAGACACAGCAGCTGATACCAAGCTAGCATCTGGAAGCATGTGCTGTGCTCCGTGCCACTGTCTGGAACACTATCCTGGGCCTTGAAAAGCACCCCAGAGAGAATTGAGTTAGACAAAGGGACTAATTTCTGAAAAAAACCTCATAGATACTTGGACCAAGGAACATGGCATTGAGTGGGTATATCACATCTGCTACCATGCACCAATCTCTGGGAAAATCGAATGATACAATACATTTTTGAAGACTACACTGAGAGCAATGGGTGGTACAACCTTCAGAAATTGGGATTCAAATTTAGGAAAGGCCACCTGGTTAGTTGACATTAAAGGATCTACCAATCGAACTGGCCCTGCCCAGTCAGAACTTCCACATACTGTAGAATAAAATCCCTGTGGTGCAAATGAAGAATGTGTTGGGCAAAATGGTCTGGGTTACTCCTGCCTTGGGCAAAGACAAACCCATCCATGGCATTGCTTTTACTCAGAGACATGGGTACACTTTGTGGGTAATGCTGAAGGATGAAGGAGTCCAATGTGTACCTCAAGAGGATCTGATTCTGGGTGAGAATACTCACTCATGTTGTGAACTGTAGGATGTTAATTGCTACTGATAGTTGCTACATAATACTATACACCATACTAACAGTATTCAGTAACTGCCTTTCAGGTTAATGAAGAACAAACTTTGATAAAAATGAACAAAGTGCTGCAATGATAGAACCAGAGCTGGCTTCAACTGTCATCCAGACGCATCCTTGAGGCTGGCACCTTTGACCTGCAAACCATGCACACAAACCATGCCAGATGCACCAGCTACAAGTTCAGGATGCAGCATGCAACAATGCAACACTCCAACATGGCACTCCATCTTTCTTGCACTGGGATATCATTCTGAGAGACAGAACCCAAAGTCATGGACTAAATGGACTCAATGAACATTTTAGCAGGATAAGATGATGCCATGGACTAATGGAATAATACTGGTGTGCATGTAATACATATGTATATATATGAAAAGTGGTAGTAATTAATTGAAATGTACTGGTAACTGCAAGACCCGAGCATGATATAAATTGTATAGAATGAGGGGTGGAATGTGCTGGATTGGCTGAGGCAGGTGTTGAGCATTGATAAGGATCATGGCTGAAAACATTGTGACTAGTTCAGCCAGAAGAAGACACGTTCAGAGCAGGAGGTACTGCGATCTGCACATCAACGATGAGCTAATGAGCCACAGATCAGGCTGGCTGACCGACAGGAGATGGAGGATGTGCTGGAGGGCACATAGCCCCATCTCCTGATATGCTCAGCTTGGCAAACAAAGGGGAAAACTTGAGACCCTTTATCATGGCCCAGAGCTTGTGGAAGCTTGTTGATGTTTTGCAATCACCGTTTCCCCCTGGATTTCTGCATGACACAAAGGGAGACCCTCAACGTGGCCCAGGACTTGCCCAGACTTGTCCCTCTTTCGCAATCACCACTTCTGCCCCACCCCGAGACTTTCCCCTACTCTGGAAGCTATAAAAAGCTCACCCTAAAACAGCATGGGGGGGAATACCAGTCTCATCAAGGGAACACCAGTTTCACCAGGGCCTACCAGTCTTCACCAAGGGAATACCAGCTCGGCCTCACCAAGAGAATACCAGCACCCTGAGGACCCTCACTCTGAACCAGACATCAGAGGACACTGTGCTCCTGACGCCAGCATCCTCGCCGTGGAACACTGAGGCCACACATCATTGTACAAGTCCTGTCATCCACACTGTGGGGCTGTAAGAGACAGGATCCCTCACTCTTTTCTTTCATCCTTTCTCTCTGCTCTTTCCTTCTCTCCTTTTTTCTATACCCCCACTTCTTTGTCTCTCCTTCAATATATATAAAACTCTTTTTCTCTTCCTTATACCTTAGTTTTCCTTCCCTTTCTACCACTCTAGTTCTCTCTTTCCCTTTTGAACATATAAGGATAACACCATCTTTAAGCTCTGCTGTTGATTTCTGGTTAAATTTCATATTATAGCTACTGATGGTTGTCAATATACTGCTCGTAGTAGGACTTTCGCTGTTAATGTGTTGATAAGTTCTGTTATACTTTTGCCAAGTCACCATTTGCTGTAACCAATATCCCAACAAGTTATTTTAGTAAAACTCACAATTGAATTGGACCCCGGAGGTGATTATCTGTCATTCACTTCATGTAACCGTGCAGAATTAACCCAGAGTTAACTCATACCTGGTCTCATCTGTTGAGTCAGGGCGCGTGTCGTGTCTAGAGTTAACTCGTCCCTCATCTCATCGGTCAGGATGGGACAGCAGGGTTAGTTTCCATAGGTAGGTGGGGGATTACATAGCTGACCCAAAACTAGCAAAAGGATTATTTGATACCATAGAAAGTTACGCTCAGTTATAAAAGGGGCACTGACCAGGGGCTGAGTGTCTTTCTCATTGCTGGGTAGCAGGGTGGTCCAGGATACTCTCAGTTCTCTTTGGACAGCATGGTTCACTGCTACTGTGTTTTGAGCATGAGGTCTGGGATGGGGAGGTGAGGTTTTGGCATCAGCTGCGTTTGGGAGCCCATGGTTGCTGCTTTGAAGGAATCGCTTGCTTGGAAAAGGTGAACAGCAATACTGGGAATACCATGTTGTGGGTGATTTCACTGTGTATCCCTTATGGGTTTGTTTGTTTGTTTGTTTGTTTTTGTTACGTTAAACTGTTATTAACACAATGGATGAGTTTTGTCTTTGCTGATTGTCCTCCCCATCCCACTGGGGGCCGGGGAGGGGTGAGCAAGCAGTACATGATTTTAGTTGTCTACTTGCGGGGGGCAAGGGGTGCCGGGGCTAAACTATGACAGACTCTAAATTGCAACAACGAGAAAAAAATGTCACATCTTTCCCAGCTCCATGACACAGAAAATCTGAAAAAAAAGGTACTCTGCTATGATTATGTGTTTAGTTTTGACACAGACATGCATTGCTAGAAGAGTCATGGTAAAATGATTTAGTCATTGCCAAAGTGCAGTGCTTTTTTTACAAGAAAGTAAGAATATTTTCTTTAGCTATTTTTGCCTTTAAACTTCTGTATATACTGACACATTTCAATTTGGATTACTCTTATTTACTGACAGAAAAATTCCTGTCAAAAATACTTGAAGTAGTGATCTCACAACAAAAAACTTCATATGCTTTGGATGGAGACATCATGATTTTATTACCTGAGTGATAAATATGGATTTGCAACCTTGGGGACAACTTCTGTCTGCCAAAGAAGCCTTATAATATAGAGCAGTAAATCCTGGAGATAAGAGCTAGTATCTTTACCCCATCATACCGATCTGCAGGAATCCTGAGATGGGACTTTCTATCTGGCAAGGCAAGACCTTATTCAGAAAATAAGAAACAAGAGAAAGGGATGGAGCTACAGGGACAAGTTTGGTAGAAAAGGGCTTGGACACCTGTGCTCACAAAAAAGAAAATATAAAATGCATGCCTGTGTCTGCAAGTCATGGAGACAGGACAATTGATAGAAGTTTGTTTCAGATTTTGTAAGTGCAGGCAGCTAAAATCTGGTCATGTGATAGCTACAGCAAATGCTCACCTAGAAAGTTGATCTGCAGGAACTCTGAAGTGACTTTTTCTTCAGAGCTAGCTGAAATGGTTGGAAAGTCCTTTCACAGTTTTTACTTAAGGGAAACACCAAGTTTTTTTAAAAGAATATAAATATATATTTGTATTTGGTTGGAATATAAAGAACTTACTTAAAGCCTGCTGTAAGTTGAGTAGAACAACAAGAAACAAACAATACTTTTGAACAGACAAAAATGACTGAATTTTGAAATGTTTTGATAGTCAGAATTGTCAGCTGAACAGCAAGCAGAAACATGCAGTCCGTTTGTGTTCAGTGAATTAAACCCCTGGAAAGAGAGCGACTACTGTCCGTAAACCACACTTAGCAAGTGTCTGATGACTCAAAATCTTGTTGCTGTTCTGCCTGCAGTTCCCTGAACAGTGCTGCTGTTACATCACTGTGAATTGATAATAAGGTGGCAAAAAAACAAACTAAGCCAACCAACCAAAAAAAACAGGAAAAAGAAAAAACCCAACTGGTTCATTTTGGACAGCTGCTTAAGTGTTTTCTGTAACCTTCATACTTAGTTTGTGAGCTTTCTTATTAGTATCATTTTAATATGGCATTAATTTCAGTTTAGCAGTCAAACACCATATGGAACTGAATAATGAAGCATTGCTTTTAAAGATATTGAAGAGATTGAATGATTTTTTTTTGAGACCTGAATATATATATATATATATATATTTTTTTTTTTTTTTTTTAAATGTAAATGTGATCAAAACTGATTATTGGCTTATTCCACCATACACAGACATCAGTAAATGCACAGATTCCGAGATGATGGCCAAGGAGTCTGAGTTCCATGGACAAAGCTCTATAGAGGATCTCTTTGCTCTGAGTTTTCTGTACTCTTCACCTGCACTAAGACAGGCCACAGCATGGATTAGTTTTGTTCTGGTTCTGTAAAGGAAGAATTAAGCCTGTTCCCATAATCAGGATCAGGTATATCTTAGTCATACAATGCAAACCAGACTAAGAACTGGCTATAGTATTTTGGTAAGTTTTGGACTTGTCAGTGTGTGTGTCAGTTGTCGGTGTGTGCAGCAGTTCTCCTCTGTACTTGGTGCTGGGATAGATCCCATGTGCGCATACCAATTGCTGTTCCTTGCCCTGATGAGGAAATATTGCTATTTCTGAGTTTTATTACTGTCCAGTAAATATACTATTAAATTGCACTACTACGAGATTCATATTCATAATATACTCTGGACATAATATATTGTTATATGCCATCAGAAAGAAGATCCTTGGGACATTGCTCATATAATTGCTGTACTGGGCAAGCTGTTATTTTTCTTGTAGCAGAAGTCATATATCTCAGGTAAATCACATAACAGATCCCCATGAGTCCATTCTTCCAGGTTGACTTCTCAAAAATTGAGGGAAAGTTGTGGCAAAACACCTCTGTTCAATAACTTGGGTAAAAGCCTTCTCCAGAAGCCTTTCTGAGACCATTGTGAGACACAGATCTATAGACATCATCTATTTTTCACCATGTCCTTTCCTTTCACTGTGCCTGGATCCTATGTGGTGAGATGGGTACTGATGGGATATTTTATGACTGATAATTCAGGGTACAACCTGGATAAGAGGTACCAAAATCAGGCTCACAAGCATTTGGGTTTTCATCTTGATGGTACATCCTGTGGTAGTTGCTTGGAAGCTGGAACTTGAGCTAGGGAAGAGATGCTGAAACTGAGACTACGAGTATCTCAGTGGGTTTTGTGGTCTGTTGATTCTACACCTTGTTGTCCTGAAGAAGAGGGAGCTGTGAAGAGTCTGGTTTGGGGTCACGTTTCATTGCCCCGTCTATCTTGATTTTCTGTGGCAGCTGTTTAATCTGTAAAAGGTAGGAGCAGTTTGGGGGCACAACCAATAGTGCATGACCTTTGGAGAGTCGGCTGGTTCTGGGAACAGAGCAGCAGCTATAAACAGGTCAAGGAGAAGCTCAAGGACCTCTCAGAGTCTTCTCCTTGATGTGCCTGTTGTTTTGCCTGGCTTGTGAAAGGCCCTGCAGATGACATCACTCTGTTTTCTGCACACAAGGGATCACATGTGCTGTTGCAAAGCCTGTAAGGAGCCTATGAACAGGAAGAATAACGTTTCTCAGCAACTCCACTTGGCTATACTGACCCTTGGCTACTACAGGAGTTCCTTGACGTAGCAATGCTCCAGGATCTGCAAATCAGGGAGAAGGAACCTGGGTTTAGGCAATTAGGGGTTTTAACTATTAACCCAACACTCCTTGTGTATGAGGACATTTGAATTGTTTTTCCCCAAACTCCAGGATATAAGAGCAAAGTGTGCACCTGGAGATTTAGTAGTGTGGAGTGGGAACACTGTCCTCTTCTCCAAGAGAATCACTTGATTAAGGTAGAATGTGAGGTGCTGTACAACAGACCCAAACTATAAGCCCTGCTGAAAATTATGTGGGCACTTGTGGAGGCAAAACAGACCTGGAAATAATGTGTTAAATGCACAAGTACCTGGACACACTAATCCAGCAGGGTCTCAGGTTCATTCCTTGGGTACAGGCATCTCTGCTGAGCCACAGCTATACATACACTGTATGTTTTGAAAAGAGAGCATAAAAAACATACCAGTATGTCCTTTGGATTGGAAATGCTGGAGGTGAGTTAAGTTTTAAAATAAGAAGGTTCGCCACCCTCTCTGGAATTAATCTTTCCTTTCTGAATTTTGTTAGTAAAAGTCTAGCACAAGCCTACCCAATTGAGCTTCCCAGGCTGATTCTAGTGTCTGTTCGAAAAGTGGCTTTCTGGGAACTCAAGAATAGAATAGAATAGAATAGAATAGAATAGAGCAGAGCAGAGCAGAGCAGAGCAGAGCAGAGCAGAGAAGAGCAGAGAAGAGCAGAGAAGAGCAGAGAAGAGAAGAGAAGAGAAGAGAAGAGAAGAGAAGAGAAGAGAAGAGAAGAGAAGAGAAGAGAAGAGAAGAGAATCGTTCAGTGGAAGAGACCTACAATGATCATCTAGTTCAACTGCCTGACCATTTCAGGATGACAAGAAGTTAAAGCATGTTATTAAGGGCATTGTCCAATTGCCACTTAAACACTGACAAGCATGGGGCACTGAGGCAAACCTAAGTGAGTGGACACTGTTCTGAGTGTAGACATATTCCATCCTGCATCTGCAGCTGGCAACCCGAGAGCTCTGCAGGCTGCGGAGCCCCAGTGGCTGTCATTGCTGCCCCAAGCAGGATTAGTTTGCTTGCCATTAAGCTGGACCTGCATTAAGCTGGACCTGCATGGCTTTTCCTGCACTGCCAGGTGCGACCCCAGTACCCTCTGTGACCTTCAGACAGCGTCACCCAGTGGGTCATGCCAGAGCCTCCCCATGGTGCCGGCACCACTGCTCCCACACCCCTGGGCTCCCACTTCTGCCAGCACCATTCCACCCACTCCTCCCCCACTTTTAGTTCCATATTGGTTGCTCTTGGGGGCTCTCTCCCACGTCTCCTGCTGTTGACAGAAGGGTGGGTCAGCAGCAGAGCTCGTTCCCTCCCCATCAGGGCCCAAGCCGGCTAACGGCATCCCTAAAGGTGTGTGCTGGTGCCGTGAGGGAGTATTGTTCTGCTTTACCATGTAGCACTTGCACCGCACGCAGCTCCTCCCTCCTCATCTTCAGCTACTGTCCCAAATCGGGACTTAAAAACGGATTGTTGCACTCGGGCCCTTCAACTGGTAACTGCAGGGAGGGGACATTCCCCTTCCCCTCCCCTTCGTTCGGCCCCTCCAGCTTCCTTCTGGGCTGTAAACACCGCTGGAGAGTGAGAGAACTGAGCTAAGCGGCTGGTGATCATTATCCAGCCACAGTAAAATCCGAGGTGAAGGAAGGAGGAGAAGGCTCTGCTCGCTCCCTGTCTTCTCCATTGCCACTCCAACTCCTTCCAGGACCTAGGCGGTGGGAGGATATCTTCGGGAAGGACTCGGAACAGAGGACGCGGATAGCTCTCCCACCCTCTCCCTCTAGCAGGACGCCGTAATTGCAGATATTTCCCCTGACACGCACACTGACTCCGGAGGAGATGCAAGGAAGCAATTGCAAAATTTAACAGCGGACTGACAACCTTCCCTCCTTCCTCCACGGCAAAGCGCAACGACACATGGCTGCTGCAGACAGACGGGGTTGGGAGACGTACATGCAAATACACGCATCCCTTCGAGGGGCTGGGGCGCGCTGTGGTCCTCCTCGGCAGCGAGCATCGCATCAAGGGGCGGGGGCGGCGCAGGGAATGGGCGGAGGAGCTGGAGGCAGGGCGAGGGAGAGAGCCCAGCTCCCGCAACGCGGGGAGGAGGAAGGAGGAACCGTGGCGGTGGGATGGTCCGGAAATCCTGTGATAAAAAGAGGGGCGCGGGGGAAAAGTAGGGAGCTCATTCTCTCTCCCCACCACCGCATCCGCAACTTTACCCGCAGCCCTCGGGCTCATGGGCGCCGGCTGGAGCCGCTAGGAGCGGAGCTGAGCGGTGTGGAGAGGAGCAGAGACGCCGCATTCACCTGCCGCCGGCCTGGCAGAGCTCAGCACAGCGCCCGCCGCCGAACGAGGTATCGGCGCCGGGGCGGGCGAGCTGTGCTGTGGCGGCCGGCGTGCGGAAGGGCAATGAGGAGACGGCGGAGTGTGGGCATGCGGGGGTGGGGAAAGGCCTCGTCCTCCCACGTGCTGGTGGGCCGCGCAGCCTCACGACACGGCTGTGACCCAAAACCGCAGTCGGTGCCGGGTGTGGGGGTGGCAGCCTGCCTCCGAGCCGAGCACATTCCCGCCGAGGCCAGAGGGAGGCAGCAGCCTGCGCAGCGAGGCTGTTGTGCTGCACCTGCCGCCGGCTGCTCTCAACCTTGAGCCGTCCCGGCTCCTCCTGAGGAGGTGCAGCCCTTTCTGGCATCGCGCTGGGGGATTTCTGGGTGAGATTTCTGAAGGGTTAAGTTGGGGCAGCCTGCAGTGCATCCGTGCTCTCCATCTCGCCGATCGGGCTGCATCCACAACCGAGTCGCCGAGCATCTCCCACTTGCCCCCCTGGGCAATTGTGGGGCGCTTCACCTTCAAATGCCCCATGGTGGTCACCGTTGGAGCTGCCACTCGGAACCTAGCCCTTCGAAAACGTAGAGGACCAAAAGCAGGCGAGGAAACAAGAAAGTTCAAAGGTTTAACGCTTTCTTGCCCATCTGCAGAAAACTGGCAGGAGGACTGCGGTACTCCTCCAGGCTCACTCCTGGCCACCTGCCCTGCCCGGGGGAACCACCATGTCCCCATAGCTGCCCCTCCTCCTGCCCGTTTTCTGCCCGCCAGCATTCATCTCTGCTGCCCGGGTGCCTTGTCCTGCAAAGCCAGGGTCTGCAGGGGTAGACGTTTGGAAACTTGCCTGCACTCAAACAATGGGAGGAAAGCTGTGGGGAGACAGCAGAGAAATGCCAGGCATCAGCCTTTTCTCCTCCTAGAGACATTATTCCTCTTTTGGTTGTGCCTTTTTGCAGGCTGCCCTCTAAGGATTCCTGGTCTCTGTGCATGTGAGGTGTGAAGGTGGGCAGCACGCTGAAGCCATCACAATGGATTTTGTTATGAAACAAGCTCTGGGAGGTAAGTACGCTTGGCACATGGGGGCCATGCATCCCTTACCCCTATTCTTTTGCGCCTGGCAAGAGAGGGGATGAGCTATGAACCTCTGGTAGGGTCTGCACCTGGAAGAGCTCTTTGGGGACCCAGGTCAGCATGCCTGTCACTGCTTCATGATCTCAGAGCCAACTGTTTGAAGAATCTGAGCAGGAGACGGCAGCAACAAGCAGAGACAAAACTCCCATGTCAGGGGAGAGACCTTCCACACAAGGTGTGCAGTTAATACCTTGTCTGACACCCTACCAGCTGGCTGCACATTTTGCTGTGCAGTGCGCAGGTCTTGCTTTGCTTCATGCCATGCCACTGAGGCAGGTATTACAAAGGTTGCAGACAGGTTCAGCCAGAGTAAACCCAAAGAAAGAGTAGCATTATGTGTATGAGTCCCCT
Source organism: Streptopelia decaocto (assembly GCF_964273445.1). Taxonomy (NCBI): domain Eukaryota; kingdom Metazoa; phylum Chordata; class Aves; order Columbiformes; family Columbidae; genus Streptopelia; species Streptopelia decaocto. The sequence continues at coordinate 41,192,433 of NC_138657.1, forward strand.
TTTCATCCTCCCTCCAAAATCTGGCCAGACCTTCATCAAAAAACAGGCATTGCAGAAATTTTTGTCCCTGGTATTTGGAAAGCTGTTTCTAGTAGGGATATTGCTGCATTAAGCAGGGAAACACTAATAAAGTATCCCCTCCACACCCTACCTGGATTTCAGGCCAGATTTTTATATGGTTTCAGTATATTTCCTTCCATGTGTGATGAATTGTTTTAACCTAATGGCAGGAAACAGAAAAGTGGTGTCGGGGGAAGAAATTGAAAACAATGCAGAAGTATTTGGGAATGAGATTCCTTTGTTCTGCCACAGTTACACTGCCTTTCTGGGCTGCTTGGCCTGAACATTCAGTCAAAACAAGACTTTCACTGAGATGATACTGAATGCTGGTTGCAGCTGGGAATTGGAATAGCTGGCCTCAGAGGAATCTAATGAAGTGGTTCTGATAATTCTCTATTGTACTGTATTTCATGTGTGCATTTTCCATTCATTTTCCTTTGAAGAAACTGTAGAGTCATGGTCATGTTTCATGCATGGTGTTATTGATGTCATATGTACCTTCAACATTTACTGCAGAACTCTCTCCCATGACATGAAAACATGACTTCTGTCTTTGAAAGCAAAAGACCTGGTGTTGTGGGTTGGTTGTTTCCTTGTTTGTTTGGTTTTTAAGAAAGGGAGCAAAATTCTCACAGTTAGAATAGAGCAAGCCACCCAGGTTTTAGTTGGAGTGTTTTGAATGGCAAGATCAAACTGAAGAAGAAAGGGTCTAGTTTGATTACATGAAGGTATCTATGTGAGATGATAACAGTTTGTATGATAAGAGTGTTACATTTTATTGCTTTTCAGTGCCCGTTTTGAAGGAGAAATAGTTTTGAGAAGAGCAGATTTTGCACTGTTTGCTACAATGTGAATAAGGTTGCTTACACAGAAATGAACAAGTATCTGAAAACCGGACAAATAGCCACTGCAGATGGAGATCCATGAATCCACTGAAGAGAAATAACTGCTTAGAGACTGCAGTTCAAGGCAGGGGGAGGAGGTTTGCAGCAAAGGAGTAACAGCTGAGATGCCTGCCTTTTCTTGCAGCTTCGTGACTAACCTGAGTTGGAAGCAATGTCTTCCCATACTTAACAGCATTTACTCTGGGTGGGTGGTCATACTAACATAATGTTTCATGCCAGGGTCACAATTTGCATTACAATAGGAGTTGCTGAGAAGGCAAATTGAAAAAGCATTTTTTGGAGAAGCCTGAGTTTCTGATGTCTGTCAAGATTCTGTCAAGGGCACCAGCTCTTCTGCCTGATGACTTAATGTATCAACAAAATGCGGCTGGAACTTGTCCACTTAGTAAAGGAGAAGTCTCTGCAGAGTGGTAAAATCCAAGAAATGTTAATTCATTAAGCAGAGACCTATTTTTAAATTAGAAATAGTTTCAAAGAGGAAAAACAAGATCTCCCAGGGCAAATATAATTTGGAAATTAAAGGTGTTTGTGGACACTTCTTTCCTACTGGAGTTAAAGCCCAAGCTGACGCAAACGTGCAATCTGGCCACACTGATACAGAAAGCCAAGGACTAAGGGTTACAGTTTGTTTCCTTAATTATGGGGCCAGCACCCTTTTTATTTGCCATTTCTGACATGCAGAGGAAGATGTTCAAACTGAGCAAAGCAACAAACCTCTGGTAGATGACAGGCTTGCTTTGGCTGGAATATATGATGTGATCTGCTAGTTAGCTTTTTATTATCCCCACTTTCAGGGAGATCTTCCTTTGGATTTCATGTTTTTGATTTTAGTTTAATGTGGATTTTCCCAGATCACCTCTGAATTCATTTTACTGTCAGCTTAGGATTTTTTGAATGGTGCAGAGTTTCTTATCCCACCCTCAAAATCTCTTCTGACACTCCTGGAAGAAAGAAAAAATACTGCAATTTTGTCAGCCAGGTCCCCTCCAGTTTACAAAGAATCAGACTTGATGCAGGTATTGCTTGCAGACCACCTACAGCTATAAAAGCTTAACCTTTTCCCTGTCTCGGGGGGGGACACCTCACACAGGCTGAGAGCCAATTGAATTTCCTTGTTTCAGCATTACGGGCACAGAAATTTTTCTTCCCAGCACCTAACACCTAAGTGAGGCTTAGGCCAAAGCTTATGGTAGCTCGGAACCTGGATTTGAGAACTGTTTGCAGGTGGGGTGCTTTTGTACTTTTTCCTGCTGGACAGGGCTGTGCAGGGCTCTGAAGCATATGAGGACTTTGGGACCAGGTTTCATCTATTGCAGTGATCAGAGGAGATACTGGAAGGAAAAAAAAAATCTCTTTCCTACCTTCTTATCTTTTTGAGGAAAAGGAGGTCTCACACTCTGCTCAATTAATAGTGAGCAGTAGCCTTAGCAGAACACTCCTGTGGGAGTTTTCCTATTGCCTTTGAAAAAATCTTTGAAGACATATTGTTTGTCTTTGATGGCACAGGACAATCAGCTTTGTTATTCCTTTGGGTTTTTGCAGTTTGTGGGGAAGAAGACAGCAAGGTGCTTTAAAAGGCAGGTGAAGTAAGTTAGCAAGCAAGGAAAGGCAGTTATGTTGCATAGAGATTCTTTGGAAGTCTGTGTGACTAGAAGATACAGGCTTTGTGTTTGACAGGTTATTGTATTGCTGAAGGAGAATGTGTTCCTTCCCTGACTTCTTGTTAATGATGGTCTGCAGAAGCCTGCTGTTTCTATGCAATGGAAAGTGTGCTGTGCTCAGCTGTGCTGCCAGCACTGAGCTTTTGCTGCTAGTGTTGGCAGCAGTGTCTTTGCCTGGTGATTTACAAGCTTGAACTGTGTCTTTGAAAATCCCTGCCCTCTTCAGAGTAAAATTCTTGATATTTTCATTAGCAGTGGGAACTATGGTCCAGGAAAAAGCAGTATGAAATATTTACTTGGCCAGTTTGCTTCTGTGGCCTTTTTTGTGCTTCTCAGACCTTTCAGCACCCTGAACGCAAGTCACTCCGTTTACTGTCTGACAGTGACAGAAGCCGTAGAGATGAAATGCAGTTGTGATGCTGATGAGCTGTGTAGGGCACCAAGAAGAAAATAGCAAGAGGAAACCTAGAGGATTAAAATTGCTGTTTGTTCTTCCACAGAACTAACAGAGACAGCAAAGGAATGTTTTGTATCTCTGACCCTGCCACACCAGCAGACATTGACATAGGTCTGTAGCCAGGGTGACTGGTCACTTTGCTGTTCCTGTGACAGTTCACTAAATGAAGGTAACCAAAGTAATTCCATGATTGCATTTTATGTTGTTAGTGCTCTTTACTAATCCAGGTCAGAGCTCCGGAGTGCTGGTTTTGTGACCAAGGCATATGATTTCCCAGGAAAAAGCTATAAGTGGAGAACATGAAATGGTCCCTGTAGTTATTTATTCATAGGTTTGCGTGCAAGGGTGCATTAACACCTGACTCCCATGTCATACAATGTTGTCTCACTTCCTCTGTCACTGGTGACTTGGACAGATAGGGAAACTGGACTGAACTTAATAACAAACTTAATGACTGGCTGTCATCCTGCTGCTGGACACCTGAGGACCAAGAGTCTTAGGCATTTTCATGACGAAAAAGAGAAGGGGAGAGCCGATGGGCAGGATTTGTCTGTGGTGGAATCATGATGTGGTTAAAAAGGTAGACACTTCTTACAGCAGAAGCTAGCATTGTGTAGACCAAAATGCTGTGAAGATATGGATATACAGAACAGCCACAATAGCTCTATATTATATGGTGTTGTTCAGGGCCCTTTTGATGTGTTCCTTTTATTGGCACAAATAGGAGAAATGTCTAGCTCGGATACCTGCCTTAAATCATGACTTTTCCTAATGTCATCCTGTGGATAAATTGTGTAACTTGTTTAATATATAATGATGCACATGGATGCTACTGTCTAAATTGCTTCCTCATGCTGCCAGTACCACTTGAATTCATTGTGTAGTGCAAGCAGGAGGAAGGGTACATTTGGTTTCTGGGTGGATATTTACTAGGCTATACTACAGGCATGTTTTTCTGTTTTATTGGCAGCAGCTTAGAGTGAGGACTGCTGGTTGGCATTCACTTCTTTATCTGTCAAGATTAAGTGAAGACTTGTTTTCATTCGTAAAGATTCTTAGAATACTGTAAGCAAAAGACAAATGCAACCAGACTGCCATCTGGAATATGTCAGCAGGAGGGACTGCCTACTTCTTGTCCCTTACTGACAGCTTTGGTTCAGGTATACCACAAAACACAGTACAGAGGGACTCCCCTTCTTCTTGAAGATAGCAGAGATTTAAACTCTCCTGAAAATAATGGTATTTAAGTCACTGCCTATAAGCTCTGAAAAAGCAGACTCTGTGCTAAGCTTACATTAGTGAAGATGTGTGTATGAATGCCAGATAGGCCTGGAGGGAAGCTGTGCTAGTGTTGAACAACACCTTAGTAGTGGCCTTCTGTGTGGCTTACGAAGTTTATATTTTGCTGCTGCATTTGCCTCATTTCCTTGTAATGTGGGGATTAAGTCCTTGATTTTTCCTGGAGAAGTCAGTGAGAGGCAAAACAGACCTGTACAGGCTGGAACAGGCAGTGAAATAAACACAGTGGTTTCTGCTTTCTCCTCTTCCAACTCAGTCTCTTGTTTCTCACATTCACAGTTCTCTGCTGAGCCTCTATCCTGCTCTAGAACCTCATGCATCAGCTAGACTGTGCTCCGCTGCTTATGCTAATTTATGAAGTCCTGAAGCAGGACAGAAACTGTACTACAGAACTATAAGTTGTTGTGACAACAAGTAGTACTGGTGTTTACTTCTGGGGCCTGTAATCCTTGAAACCTGTGACATATGTGGTCTTTCACTTTGCAGTCAGGTGTTTTCAAGTCACAAAAACTGGAGAATCTGAGATCAGACAGGAGGTTTCCAGCCCACTGTATCTTGAGGTAGATGTTGAGGGCCCATCTACCTCTGTTCTCAGATAGCTTCTGCCTGTATTGTGTGCAGTTCTGGGCCCCACAATTTAAAGAGGATGCTAAGGCACTTGAACACGTCCAGAGGAGGGCAACAAAGCTGGTGAAAGGCCTGGAAGGAATGTCCTATGAGGGATGGCTAAAGGTAGCATTCTGCCTCTGCAGTACCTCTTCTTGCCCACTAGAAGTTGCAACACAGATTGTTTAAGGCATAACCAAGGTTGCATACTCTGTCCATCACAGGGCAGGCAGTAGGACTAGCTGATTGTTGCAGGTCCCTTGCACTGAACTGTATTATTCTATACTGTTCTTAAATGAGTAAGAGTATAAGATGAATTCTGCAGCCTTATTTTGTAGTATGATTGTGTTTGTGATCTATTATCTTCTAGATCCTTTTTTCTTTCTTTGTCTCATGCTTTGAGTATATAAATTTTAATGGCATTTTGAAGATGAAGAGGTAACAATGATATCTGATGGACACATTTTTCAGGAATGGTTTTACAACCTGCTTTTTTTTTTTCTTTTCTAAAATGTATGGCTAGCAAAGGGATTTTCATAAAAAAATGGATTAATTTGAATGCAGTCATGATGTCTGTTGCTGAGAAAAGGATAGAAAGAAAAATCCCACGTAGCTGCCTCACTGCTTTCAGAAAAACAAAACAACAGAAGTTCTATAGCTGTTCAAGGCTGATTACTCTATACCAGCCTTGGATCTTCTTTATTCATTTATTTGATACCAGATCCTCCAATAGCAACCTGTGGGGCTTAGTCTGTTCTTCAGGAATCCCCATTAAAACCAAGGAGCGAGATGTCTTCCAGGGAAGCAAATTGTTCACTGTGGAGACGATACCAGTGGAACGAACACAACAAGGGTCAGCTGATTTATTCCATTCATGATCCAAACCAGGAGGAGGATAACTGGCCAGGTCTTTTCTTCCTGTGATTTTCTTGGGAAACATTACTTTTATATTTTCTTGCCTCTTTTGTACCTGTTGCTGTTAGAATCATACAAATGCTCTCACTTGTGTCTGAGATCTTACTTCTGGTTGTCTTATTTGTAAACTGGCACTGAGAGCAGAGTGTCCTTATTTAGTATCCTTGGAAGAAATGGGCAGCCTTCAGCCTACTGATTGTAGAGATACTCCACAAAGAGCTTGATTAACATTTATCCTGCTGAGCATCTGCTTGCCAAGAGATTTCTTCGAGGGGCATGACATGGATAAGCAGGAAGTTTTCTCTCTGAGAGACAGGGAGAAATAAGGAAATTTCACATACATTAAGGAGTTTGTCTAGGATTCCTTCATAGCAGAACAGAAGATGCTTCTGTTTGATTCTCTGTCCACATTGAAGGAAGTTCTGTGTACTTTTCATTTTAACATCTGTTGCTGTATACCTGAATATTTCTTGCTTTTTTTCTTTTTCTTCTTTCAGAAATGAAGTCGATCCTCATGGGGCAGAGAAAAGTGATGGTTTCTTGCCAGCTACATACTTTTGGCACAAATAGAGTTTGTCAGTGCTGAATTTTTGGCCTCTGTTGCATAGGATACCTTATCTACAGCAACATATGTGGAGCTCGGCAGGAGTTTAGTGCATGATGCATTACAGTTATTCAGAGCTTCCTGGTGATGTGTAACTCCAAAAATATAAGTTACTTGGTCTTCCAAATTCTCTTTCATTGGTGGGGCAGAGAACACTCTGCCTTAGCCTTGGATGCTCCTCTTTGAAAGTTCGCAACTCTGCACTGCTTTTGTATATTTGTTCCATGTCCTGAAATCAAGTGCTTGCTCAAGTCTAGACAGAACCTTAAACATTTGTGGAAGTTATGGCTTTAAGAACTATGTTGGTTGCTGACTTATTTTTCACCTACAGCTTGATTGTGAGAGCTTGGATATAGCCAGTTGTTTCTTGCAGGTTGGTTTTAGTGACTGGAGTGTGTGTCTCAAAGGATGTAGTGCTTTGCTGAGAAGGCTGAGAATTTATGCAGGTTGCTGAGCAGGCAATCATGTGGTTTTCTAAAGGATAATAGCTGCAGTTACTGATATGGCAAAGGTTACTAGTGATCTTCCTATCACTGGTACAAATCCCAGTGCATATTAGAAACAAAACACCTAAAAAAAAATGTGTCTCTCTTCCAGGCACAAATTGATGATCACACTGTGCAATTTGAGAATTGATTTCTTGCCCCCCTGCATCCTCCCACGGTTTTAAATGAACTGATTTTGAATTGGGCAGATGCTGTCACTGACATTGCAGAAACGCATTAATACAAAAAATGAATTTAATCTGCTCACTTTGATGTACATCTTTTTACAATTTGAGTTTGTCATTACTTACAAGAATGAAGCTGCTTACCAGCTGCTTATGGTTTTGCAGCATGATTTGAGTCTTGTGGTTATTTGCAGAGATACAGACTTTGAAGGAATGTAAAACACGCAACATCAACAGAAATTTAGGATTCAAATGGCTGTGAATTATCTTCTGTGGAAAATAAGGGAAGAAATGAAGAAACCCAAGTCTGGATGGTAGAGCTGTTTTGATAACTCTTGTCTCCTGAGAGAAAGGGAGCAATGAAGGGGAAGGTAGACAACAACTAAAAGTAAAGGGATGGCAAAGAAATGTGTGTCAATGCTTAGGTTGGCAGATAGCAAATCTCTCTGTGTCCCTGGATCCACCTCTTCTTTTTTTTGATGGTGAGGATAGGCAAAGTTGACCAATGGAAAATAATTTTTAACTTTGTCTTTAAGTTAACTGAGGGGGAGATGGTTGTCTCAGCTGCTGGCCTTGTCTGTGGGAGAGCTCTGGGTGTGCTTGGGAAGGTCACTTGCTCTCTTCCAGTCCCCTGGCATAGGAAGCAGTATGTGGCTCCATTGCCCCAAGAACCAGACAGTCAAGCGTGACTCAAGGGCACCTGAACACTGCCCTTCTCTTCATGAGAAGGGAATAGCATTCTTTTTTCCTTCTGGTACTCTCTCTTCTTAGTGCTTGACATAGCTGAACTTGCATAATAAATGGACTTGAAGTTTTGTCCTTGACTTGATATTGGCAGTGAAACTTTCTTGTTCAATCTGCTTCCCTCCCATTGTGTTATTGCATGCAGTGTGAGACTTTCTGCATGTACCCTGAACTGGCAGAAACTGTGTGGGACTGCCTGGTCTCTGTTCCAGTACCTGTTGTAGGTGTAGCTGCTCATTAAATTCCTTGAAAATTCATGTGTTAATTAAAATTTTAATTTGCAAAAGGACTTTGGAAAAGTTTTCTAAAACATGTTTTTTTTTCAAGAAAAGCTTTTAGACATACAGTTTGTTTCTTAGCAATCAAGGAGAGAAACACCCATCACAAACCTGAAACACTAAGACATCATACACAAACAGATGTATTTTTAGTCTGTGTCAGGCATTTCTTTTATGCTGGAGTTAAGCATATACATACCATTCTTCACTCAACGAGTGTGGCTCTTACTGAGTGAAAGATTTTGTTCTTTGTGAATGAAGAAATTTCTCTTTGCAGTTTCCTTCAGTTTTATTTTTTCATTAAATAAAAAATTTGTTTTTAAAAGCACAAACAATCAAAATACAAACAAAAAAATGAGGAGAAAGAGAAAATATTCAGAAGTTTTGGTAACTGCCAACACATTGGCGTAGCTGCTTCTATGCACAGCTCTAGATGGGAATAAACTGTTTGGGAGAGTGCTTAGAAAAACCCCAGTCTCCATTAGAAAGAGAGAAGTATTTTTTTTTTTAATTTATTTTTAAACTTTTTTTTAATACATATATCCTGTATAGTTAAAGCTTTTCTTGTGACAGTTGCAACTTTCTCCTCTGTGTTTTACTTACTCACTGTTTAAATGTGAGCAGTTCCTGTTCTGTCTCAGCCAGCCTGCACAGTAACAGATTAAAAGGAGCATGAAAGAGGAATTCATAACTACACGGAGTTGTGTTAAAATACTGAGGAAAAAGGTAAAGAAGGGACCCAACTCCTCTCTCTAAACATGTGATAGAGGTAAACATTGCAGTGAAGGAAGAGCTACTTAAAGTGAAGGACAATATTGTAAAAGAAAAATGTGAATAAATTTGCCATGCATATACTCAAGTCATGAAGCAGAGGAGTGTTCCTGACTAGAGAAAGACAACAGAGGTGCCAGAGGAGGTTTCCACTGGAAGAAGTGAAAGCTGAGTCTCAGGGGGGTTTCAAATATTGCATCAGTGTAATTGTGCATGCCCAGAGAAATGGGGCCAGTGAGGCAGGAAATAACTTTCTATCCTGAGTTCTTTGATAGGAAACAGACAACATCTTTGACTCTGGCCATAATAACAAAATCATCTTTAAAAGAGGCTTAGTTTTTAAACTCAATTTTGATGTTGTTACAATATGTCATAGTATCTGATGGGGCCCAGGGATCTGGCCCACTTCAGCTGGAGCCAGCAGTGTGCCCCTCTGGGTGAGGCTGTCACAGAGCTACGGTTAATTTTCTCTGTTCTGAGAACTTTTTAGTACTGTTGTTTCTGTATGAGAGGAGAAGAGGTCTGCCAGCTATATAATCTCACTATTCCAAGGATGATCTGAAATGGACTATGAGAATCAGATTAAAAGTTATTTTATTTCAAAGGACTTGGTGGATTTGCAAAGTAATTTCTAGAATAGCTGGTTGGGTTGCTGCTGAGTAAAGCAAGCTCACAGCGACACTGGATATTTTTCCAGCAGTGGTGTTTCAGCCAAAGCAGAGATTGAGTTTCATGTAAGAAGCATAACTTGAAATTGCCTCCATGGTAACTTACTTGCAGTTCACATGGAAACAGCTGTTTTCAATACTTTCTTTGTTTTGTGCTACATTTGAGAAATATATAATTTCAGAACTAGGTGCTTCCCAGGAATCTCCTCCCAGTTTTGAAGAGTTGTCTGAGAACAAACTATTCTGTCTTCCTCAGTAACAGGATTTACCATTGTGATCGCAGATTGTTAGACTCAGTTTATACTCCTCACTTTATGCTCCTGCTCTCTACCCCGGCAATATCCTCGACTCATTCTTCCATTCCAGTATGACTTAGTTCTCTGTCTAGGTAGGCGCTTTAGGAGGGTGCGTCATGCTGGTTTAGCACCCAGGAAAAGAAGCAGGTTTTATATGCAGGACAGAATATCTTGGGCTCAAATATCTCTTGTATGGTTGTGCAGCTCTGTCCCCAGGGCTGATAGCTATCCACCTAAGTCTCCTTAAAATGACCTGACTACTTGAGGAGTGTTTGTGTTGTTAAAAATTAGTCCTAATTAAAAGACAGATATTGAGCTAATCTAGTCCAACAGATACAAGCTCTGGGCTTAATTCTGCACAGCGGAATCCTGAACCCTTATAGGCACTACTCTGATACAATATAATATAATTTACAAATTTCAGCTGTTCTAAATGTATTTTTTGACAGAAATTTGTCAGTCTGCTGCAGCTGAAGACCAACATTTCTATTAATTTCTTGCAGATGCAAGTAAAATAATCATAGGGTTTTTCTTTCCCTTCTCCTTAAAAACTCACAAAAATCTCAAAATGTCACAGGCTGGAGTATTTCTTGTTTCCACACAGTCTGAAAAGTATGGGTCAGATCTTCCATGTCCGCTGGTGGATGTGCTTGGAAGAGGCATTTGTGTCACATTATTAGGAAAGGGCTGTCTAACCCAGAGATTCTGTTAGTTACATGACATCTCAAACACACCCTAAGTGCCTCATGGATGCTTTGGAGTGAAGCAGTTATCTATTGTGTTGTTTTAAGAACAGAGCAACCTAGATTTATTTTTTTTTCCTTTTTTTTTTTTTTTCCTTTTCTTTCCTTTTTTTGCCCACTTAATTGATTAAGCTGCAACGTTTTTATAACTGGTTATCTTACAGTTGGGAATAAAGCAGATGTAGAGAGACTGGAGGTGTGCCCCTCCCGCCCTTTTTCTTAGCTAAGAAAAAGTTGTAAGAAGGATAAGGAAGAGAGGCTTTAAGTTGGAAAGGGTTTAAAGGCTTTACTAATGCTACTAATAAATAGAGAATATATACAAAATATACAAACCCCAATCTTGAATGTCCCAGGTAGCAGCATTTAAACCCTCCTGTGGTGGGCGGAGCTGGCATGGCTCCAGCAGCTGCAGGGCAGGCACTCCGAAGTCCTGGACGGGACTTCACGGCAAACTGGAAACTGGATACAGGGATGCAGGGCCTGGCCTCGGATTGCAGGCACAGGTGGCAGGGTCCTCTTTAGATGCCGGCCATGGTCGAAGAGAGTGAGACCCGCATGATCTCCCTCTTATATAGGGTGTATGATGCTTATGGGATGGAATACTCAGTTAGTCAGTTTTAGTCACCTGTTCTGTCTGCCCCTCCTTACAAATATACCCCAATCACAACAGATAGTGTGAAATCTTATCAGGATTCTTGGCTGTCATAGCAATAAATCTAAACATGAGCTGCTTCAGCATTCCGTTCATTGCCACTCTTATGTGTCTTGGAGCACAGTGTCCAAGAAACATGCAGGCAAAAACTCAGAAAAATGCAGTTGCTTAGAAGGCACTTAGAAGAACTTAGCTGAAAGGAAAATCACTAAAAGACAACTGGTCTTGTTTTTAACAAAACCAGGACATACAGTGACAGTGTGGTTCATATTTTTTCTAAGTTAATAAATCAACCACATTGAGACTGTGCATTATTTATAATTTTAATGCACCTGCAAATTCTCTAATAAATCATCAGATGCATCAGGAGGGCAAATTAGCCATCCAGGTAAAGTTTGCAGAGGAGGTGACCAAACTCCAGCTGGAAACAACCCATCCTGCACAGTCTTTGGTAACAGAATTATCCTTTAGGTTAAGGACATGACAGCCAGGTGACATGTGCTCTATGCTAAATAATATTGTATTTAACGGAAACAGACATTATCTCAGTGTCATATTTGTTTCTTAATCTGTTTTCTTCTCTCACTTAAGGCTAAGGGAACAGAACAAAAGCAAATCTGTTCAGTGAAGGACAACCTGAAAAGCAAAATTCCTCTTCCCATAAAATTCAGGGAGGGAAAGGATCCAACTAGAACTCCTAATCCCTGAACACATGTAGAGTCAAATTGCTGTCGTAGGTAAATATCTTTAGGCAGATATCTGTAGCAGGGATGAAGCTATGGATTGAACCCAGCACCAGATTTATGCATGGACTCCAAATGGAGGGAATACCTTTTTTCTCTTTGGGCTGGGTGATTAGCACAGCTTCTTGCTGTAGTACCACATCACCTGCAGCTGAGCAGTGTGCATTCACACTCTTGCCGCCTGCACATTCAAGCATGACAACTTTCCCAAGTGAAAAAGCAGCTGGCATTTTCACAGAATCACAGAATCGACTGGGTTGGAAAAGACCTCAGAGATCATCAGGTCCAACCCTTGGTCCAACTCCAGTCCATTTACTAGATCATGGCACTAAGTGCCATGTCCAATCTCAGTTTAAAAACCTCCAGGGACGGTGAGTCCACCACCTCCCTGGGCAGGCCATTCCAATGCCTGACCACTCTCTCTGGAAATAATTTCTTTCTAATATCCAGCCTAAATTTCCCCTGGCAGAGTTTAAGCCCCTGTCCCCTTGTCCTATTGCTAACTGCCTGGGAGAAGAGATCAATCCCCACCTGGCTATAACTTCCCTTCAGGTAGTTATAGAGAGTGATGAGGTCACCTCTAAGCCTTCTCTTCTCTAGACTAAACAACCCCAGCTCCCTCAGCCTCTCCCCATAGGTCTTGTGTTCAAGTCCCTTCACCAGTCTTTTTGCTCTTCTCTGCACCTGCTCCAGCACTCCAATGTCTTTCCTGAACTGAGGGGCCTATAGAACTGAACACAATACTCCAGGTGTGGCCTCACCAATGCAGAGTACAGGGGAAGGATCACTTCCCTTGTCCTGCTGACCATGCCATTTTTGATACAGCACAGGATACCATTGGCCTCCTTGGCCACCTGGGTGCACTGCTGGCTCATGTTGAGCTTCCTGTCAGTTAGTACCCCCAGGTCCCTTTCTGCCTGACTCTCTGCCCCGCCTGTAGCGCTGCAGGGGATTGATGTGGCCAAAGTGCAGGACCCGGCACTTGGCCTTGTTGAACGTTTGCTTTTATTTCTGTCTCTGACAGTGTGGAAAGCTGATGCCGTAAATACATTTCCTGATGGCAGGACAGAGGAAGCCTATTCATTCCTCTTTTGAAAAGCACCGTTATCCAGGTTCAACTGTAGTGTGCTGTCTTGTTGCTCACTTATTACTTCTGCCTCTGAAAGTGGTCTCAGAGCTGCAAAGTCTGTTCTACGCGCTGTGAGATGGATTCTCTCCTTACCTGCCTGGATTCCCATTTGGCTTCAGCAACACATGAAGGAGGTATCAGTCTGTGCCAAAATCTGTCTGTGATACTCTGGGGATTAAAGGAGTTAATCAGGGATCAGAAAAGAGCTCAGGGAGAAGGGTTTGGGAAAATTCTCCTTCCTGTATTTGAGCTGAGCTTCCTGGTATTGGGGAGGAGTGGGCTGGTAAGGAAGCAGTATGCAAATACTCTGGGAGACGCTATACCAGACTGATGGCTGAGTTAATTGGTTATGGTAACAGCCAGATCTGCTCCAAGTGCAGGTCACTTAGTGCAAAAGAGAAAGACCACACTCTTCTATCTTCAAACAGTTTTCAAGAATGAAGTGCTGTTCGCCTTTATAGGGAAATTTTTCTTCATTGGGAAGGATTTATCAGAGATGCCACAGAAGTTAAAAGCCAGTAATGTAATTTGAGAGCCTTGAAGGCCCTGGAAGACCTTGATTTAAAGAGGTCTGACATCAAGGGGTAGGCCACACTTGATTTCAAATGGTATGAGTGCCATTTGAAATTTGAAAGCATCTGAGACATATTTGCGCATGATTTCAGATACTTTTCTGCGTCTCCTCTGTGTTGTGCTTTTATGTTGACTTTCATAGTCAGTTTTCTGTCCTGAATAGCTAACTTACACATGGACATTGGCCTGTCTTACGGTCTCTCATAATGGTTTCTTGCTTATCCTCCTTGTCATGCAAGCTCCTGTCTGGCTGCTCTCTGAAGGCACTTGGTGATTCACGTCCATGTTATCACCCTGCACAGATCAGTAAGTCGCCCTTGTCTACCTGCTTGGCACTGTTGGGGATCCCTTCCTCACGTGCTCCTTAGAAGCAGACATTTTTTAATGGTGCAGCTGGTAGGGGGTAACAGCATGAAGCTACTGACATTTTGCTAGTGCTATTCGGTATGGCCAGAGCTTCCATTTGTATTTTGTGGAAATGCTGGATTCTGTTCTGCCTGGTGACTTCTTCTCAGGACAATGATGGAATGGAGGAAATGAAAAAAACAAATATTGTCTGGTGACTCAGCACTCCAATTATCCACCAACAAACCCATTAACCTTCTTGGGACCACTGCAACTTCTTCCCTGCAACCATAGTCCTAGATTCTAGTACTTGCTGTTATCTAGAGCCAGGTGCTTCTTGGGCCCAGCACTCAAATGGATAGACCACCTTGATGATGTAAAGTAACATGAGTAATTTTAACTAGAGAATGTTTGGTTATGTTACATTTAAAAACATGCTTACCTCAGCAGATCTTCTGCACCTCTGGGGAACATTTACAACTTCTTATGAGTAAGCATGTGTTCCTTCTCTAGCCCCGAAGGCAATAGTGAAGACTTTAACAGGATCTGTGGTAGTTCTTTGCTAGAGAAGGATGAAATACAGCATTGGTGTATGTTCTGACCACCAATAAAAGGAAAGGGGTGAAGGTAATTTAAATGTTTTCAGCAGAACACAATCACTCAGAACACTGACATCATCTGCTGCCTGATACACTCACACTACATCAGGATAAGGGAGAGCTGTACTTAGTAGCTCTTTAATCTGCAATATGACTCCTTTTCTGGCCTATTGCATTGATTTTCATCTCATCATGATCCTGTGATAATTGTAGAGGCAGGACAAAACCTAATCTAGTCTCATTTTTCAATTATCTTCCATGCCTTAGCTGTGACAGTATTTTAGATCTCGTCGTCTCCTTTTCAACAGAACTTCTGGTGAGTCCTCACTCCCATGTGAAGAGTGTACTTGTGCACTTGAATGTTCCGTTTTTGATAGACAACTTTGGTTTTGCACCTGGTTGGTTTTGTGTCATTATTTGAGAGCACTTGTAATGCTAATTTTGCCCTGTGTGTCAACCCCTTTTAGGTTGCCATCATGAAGATAAAGAACTGCAGAAAGGCTAGTGTGCTTGAAAGCTGCTCTGTTGTTTTCTGTGATAATGCAAAGTCTCCTAACAAGCCATGCATCTCCCATTTGCTCACATTACCCAGTTTACACTTACTCTACTCTAACAATGGGTAAGTGTCCATGTTGTCATTCAAGCAACTAATGAAAATGAGGGCTAGACCTTGCAGAACGCTCTCCCTGCAGCACATCCTTCCAGCCTGACAGCAAATCAATTGTGCATCAGCTTCCGGACTTGACAAAGCAATACAGGTTTTCTCCAGGAGCCCTTTTATTATTTCTTCTGCAAACACACTGATGGATATAACTAGCACAGCTAACCAGCAGGTTCTGAGGTCCTCTCAAAGAAGCAACATGAACTGACCTGCTAAGGGACCTCTCAGAGGCAACTTCTCTTGAGGAGAACGGAGAAAGCACAGACAATGTTCCTTTACCATATGCTTGCCCATATTAGCTGAGATGAATCCCATTAGGATTGTCTACCTGGGAGAATGCCCTAAATCCTCACACCTAGGGACCCAATTTAGGCCAGCTCGAAATGTTTGCAAAAAGAAGGAGGTCTGTTCATGCTTTCGTGTCTGCTAACCAGCAGTTGGCTTTCTAACTCCCTTGCAACACTTTACTATTTTAATCCTTTGCTTGCCCTTGTTAAATCTTGGTAGACAAATGAAACAAGGAGGAGTGCTGTGAGACTTGAGCAGGTTTTGAGAGTAATGAGGAGGTATCCTGCCAGCAGAATTTAGAGTCTGACTGGTCTTCTAATATTAGCTATCTCAGAGCTGTGGGTGTCCTAGAACTGAGACATGCCCCTACTCTTCTAGAACTTGGATAACAATGCTGGAAGAGCATCCATAAGGTTTGTGATTGGTGTTACACCCAAGGCAATAAATTAAGGTGTTGTGTGTGTTACATCTTCTAATGTATTATACCTTTTATAGGTGCAAGGAGCAGGCTCTTGCATCTTGGCACTGTTGCTATTACCTCTGTGTGCTCTTCAGTCTGATTTGGTGGATGTTGGTCCTCTTTTCTTGAGCAAACTAAAGCCTTGTATCTGTATGGAAGTCCTCTCAAAGATGTATTGTGTTCATAAAATGTACCGTTTAAAACAGGAGGCATCTGATCCTTAATTCAGTATGCAAGAGGCAGCACAGATGTAGTCTCAAGTATTCCAGGGACATTGCTTTGCGTTTTGATAGAAAGGAAGACATAACCATCACGAGCCGTTTCTATGTGCTGTGGCTTCCTTTAACTTTTCCACTGCTGCATATGTATACCAGTCAGCTGGAGAAATTACAGCAACAAATAGGATAGTGGTTGTTTTGTTGTTGTTGTTGTGTTTTTTTTGTGGTTTTTTTTTGTTTTGTTTTGTTTTTTTTTGGTTTTTTTTTTTGTTGTTGTTGTTTTTGTTTTTTTCTGAAACAGTACAGGGAGTGTTTCTGCACTAGAGAAATCTTAAGTTGAGGTAGGTGAAGTGGAAGCAAAAGACCTCTCATATAGTTCTCACTTCCAAAGCTGGAAGGAAGTCTTCAAAATGTCAGCCAGTTACCAGACAAATTATCTCCAGATTCTCTTGTTGGAATTGTCTGCCACAGCCATACTGTTCGGACAAATCAGTGATGAGCTGAAAACGCAGAGACACAGCAGTCTTTCTGCTCTGTGGTGTGTACAAGAGGTCCACAGTGGAGCTGGAATTGGAGCTGCTAAACTGAAAGGATACGTTTCCTATGAGTCTATTTATGTTTTCATTATCCCCATTGCCCTTTCTAGGTACTAACATCTTCCCATTGAGAAGGTGGCCACACAAGGAGACTGCAGCACAACTAGAAACTCCACCCAGGTCAGGAATGAAAATGAGATATCATATGGTGGACTTGCTTTTGTTGTCTCAACTTCATGACTGCAAAGGCATGTTTTCTGACAAGGCAAGCAGAGGATGTAAGTTCCTGTAGCTGGTCTGTGGGCGTGACAATGGTGATAGTACTGGCTTTGCTTTGTCCTTCCCATCAGTTGTGCTACTGAGACAAATTCAGAGCCCTTGTCAGGATCGACAAGGGTTCAATTTTATACAGGGACACCATAATGAAGATGAGGGGAGAATATGGGGGATGGAGCTGAGATGCCATGTTCACAAGAAGTATGGTTTACTGAAGCTGAAAAAGGAGTAACGTGGCTTACACTGGCAGTAGGTTCCTTGAACAGTTGCCTGAAGCTGCTGTGAATAAAGTATGCTGCCCATCTTTCTGACTATCCATCACATTACATTTTCCTTGAACAGGAGTAACTGGCATAAACTAAGAAGCGAGAAATTAATTTTGAATATTCTCACCAGTCTAAGAGCAATTCCAAGTTTCCAACCTAAAGAGGCAGGCAGGTCTTCTTAATTCTGTCTGACATTCTGCAAAAGCACCTAAACCCATGGCAGTCTTCAGGCGTGTGCTGATTTGGGACCATGTTTGAGCTTTGTTCTATTCTAGCAGCGTTTACATTTAATCTCCCCCTTTTAATTTTTTTTTTTTTTTTTTTTTTTTTTTCATGCTAGCTGTTAGGAGGTGGTATGATTTCCAGCAGTTGTGGCCAATGTAGTGTCCCTTTTGTGTAGGCTGCCTACATGGTGGTGGGAGAAGAGTTCTTTCTGTACTGGAGCACAGTGCACTGAGTTCAGAAAACAAGTGAACCTGTTGTGTTCTTTTAAAATTGGATAACTATAAATTTGTTGTGGGTGTTCACAAAACAAATGAATTGAATGGAAGTCCTATTCATGGTCCTATTCATGGAGGTAGTCATGGTTGAGGCATGGCACTCAATGAAGGCTTATCTCAAGAGCATTCAAATTTGTCTCTTTTTTTTATCAGGTTTGAAACTAGAGCTTGTTTTTTTACTCTAAGTGAAAATGACACTTCAAAGAGCTATTTTGGTGCTGCTCATTCCTTGCAGCAATTGGCATTTATTCTTTGCAGCAGAAAGACCTGTTCACCTCTCATTTTAAATATTTGGTGTCTGGCCAATTTGAAGAGTGTTCAGTCACAAATTTTGCTGTCCACTTTTCTAGGTCATGTTCCGTCTTTCTTTGCATCAGTTCTCTGTCTCCAGTATTGCTTCAGATGCAGCTGTGCTTCGGGGTTCTTTTGCATAGCAGATTTAAGATTGTGATAAGCAGCTACTAGTTGGAATGGAGGTTTACGGGCTGTTATCTCACAGAGACACCATGTATATTTTTGTTTGCATACTAGGGGAGCTTAGCATACCCTATAATTACAGTCTCTGAAGGCTTTCCATCCTCCTGAGGCTGAGCAGACACTGTTTTTCTGCTCGTTCGATAAGTAGCAGCAAAATTAACCATTCATTTAGAAAGCAGATAGATTTCTGGTACTGTTGACAGCCATAGAGGTGGTACCTTTTCTATCTCTTCTGCAGGCAATGGGACACCTCTTCACTAATAACAATGAATTCTACCTCTTTAAAACTTAATAGGCTGCAAGGTATTTTCCAAAGGATGGCAAGGCCTTAACTCCTTTTCACAGAAGCAAGAGCTAAGGCTCAGAGGTAAAACCCACTCACTAGAATGTGAGTTGGGTGATCTTGCCATCCTGACTAAGAACCAGCTGTGTCTGCAATGCTCATCTGTCCTGTTGTATGTGTGGCGTGATAGGGGGCTGACACAGGCTTAGAAGATGACTTTCTTCTGCTCCTATCTTCAGTCCCAAGTATTAGCCTTTGAAACAGGAGTTGGTAGACTGACTGACTTTAAAGTGAACTCAGTCACCAAGGCACCTGGGATAATGTCCATATGATAGGAGAGGAGAGGAGAGTTGTGGCAAGCAAAAAGGAGTGAGGAAGGAAATGGGAACACCGTGTGAGGGAAGGAGAAAAGAATGGAGATATCCTGAAGTTTCTCTGGCTAGAAACTCAAATCAAGCAAATATGCTTTAAAGAGGATGCAGATCTGAATTCAGACCTGCTTTCAACAGAGGTTGCACTAGAGAGCTCTCAGCGTCTCTTCCCACCCAAGTGGTTAGGTAATCCTATGGTGTGTGGATTCTGCTCAGTACTGGTTCATGTCAGTCCCCCTGGAGACAACACTCAGTGAAAACAAATTAGAGAACTTGTCTCTTGTCTGTTCAGCCTGAGTAGAAATCCAGCATGCCCTTCTGTTAATCTCAAAATCTTGTTACAGGTACAAAGGAAATATATGTTACATATGTAAAGCCAATAATATATTATTAATATGACAGGAAACTTAACTGTCTAATCAAAGATGTATTATTAGTTCAGATTTAATTCTTGCAGAACAAGAAACCCATAAATGAATACTGCTATATACAGAAAAATTCTCACTTGTAGTAATAATACAGTTAAAATTGTCATACACACATTCTAGTATTTATCTTTCTATTCCATTTTGTGATGGCATGCTTGCTGTACCACTTGAGCTCCTAAGGAGGATAGCTTCAGTCTGGTTGATGGTGAGATTGAGTCCTAAGTATTGGGGGTCTTTCACCAGGAGAAACATGATGGTGATGTTAATGATTTATTTTTCCTCACTCAAATATCCAAGTGGGGTCATATTGATGTTTCCTAACACACTTTTACACCTTGCTCTTTCTTTTAGTTTGTATTAATATAAACTATGTATGATTCCATACACATATTGTCTTTCTTCTGTTATCTCTGCAACTGCTTTTGTCTATCTCCAGGTCTGCTTTTCTTTAACTGACTATTAGTGAGCTGCAGGATCTCCAGTTCTAACCTGTGCCACATCTTTTATCCCACACTCTTGCATGCTTGCAGACATGACCTATAAGGGTTTCCTATCCTGCGGGAATGTAAGATTGCTACTGTGGGGTTCTCAGGATTCCATAACACACAAGGACACAGAGGTTTAGGTTTCTGTGTCATGTCCTGTCCAGAGATATGGGTGGGGGGAGAGGTGACTCAGGTTCTTCGGTCCCCTTGGTATACACAATACCTAAGGTCTGTAAACAAAAAGCTTTTCATTTGCAGCTTGGCCCAACTGGCAAATGATTTGGTGGCAGAAGGACTTACGTGATTTAAGTTCAATTGGTAAACATAAAAAGTTTGCGGCACACGTGGGGTTGTAAATCTTACATTACTATATTACTTATAAAAGGGAAAGCAAAAGAATAGAAGTGTAGAAAAGAAAGAAAAGAGAGAGAGAGAAAGATTTCACCATCCTTATGGTTCCACTTAGTGTATGATGGGGTTCATAGTCCTGGATCCATGATATGCAGTGTCCTCTGGTGTCTTGTTCAGTTCCTGTGCTGAGACTACTGGGCAGAGTGGTCCTCAGGATGGTGGGTGCACACCACCAGTGCTTGTGCAGATGGGCTTCTTATAGTCCTCTGGATTGCCTGCTTGCATAATCTTTGGTCTTTTGTGCAGACATTACTGAGGGCTGATTGTGAAAGAAGGGTCTCAGACCACCTTGGAGGATCTGGGGACTTCTCCCCTAGTGCCATGCTGGGCCTATCAGGACATGGGACTACTAGGTGCCCTTCAACACATCCCCCACCTCCTGTATCAGCCAGTTGGCCTTTGTTTGTGGCTTGTTAGCTTGTCATTGTTATGTAAATCACAATTCACCTTATCACCAACTGTCCCATCTGCTCATCTTGGGTAGATAGTCAGTTAGTTTTGATATAGTTTTGGTGTAGACACATAAGGGAGCACAGGACATAGTTCCTAGCTTTTTTCATCCTCACATTTCCTTTTTCTGCCAGCAGTACTTGTGTCAAGTATGTCTCAGCTCCTGGAGAGCTTATAAGGGAAATCCTGTGCTCTTGCTGAGCTCTTTGAGAATATCTCAGCCTCCTGCTGAGTTCACCAGAGCGCTCAGCTCATCAGGGATTGCTCAGAATGGAGTGGGTGGCCCCTGGCTAAATAGATATCTGTCTTTGTCAGTAGATATACTTGGTCACCTTTGTGATGGCTCAAATCAGCTTTTCTTTACAAAATCCTGTGTCTACCCTTCTCAAGGCCCCTGCTGTTTCCTCTAAACTATGCCAAATTATGCAAGAGTCATAGATAAAACTACACAGCATAACTGCCTACTTCTACTATAAATTAGCTAGTCATTGGAAAAACTGCTCTTAGAGCTAAACCAAGCATAAGTGTAACTCCAAGAGGGTCAAAACAAGTTCAAACAAAGAAGGCCTGGCAAGCCTCAGCCTTGAGGCCACGCCAACTCGCTACACAGTTTGTGTTTGGTTACTCACACTGATAGTATTGCAAAGTGCCTGTTATAGACGATCACGATAAATAGCACACACTCGTTGGAATAAATTGCTTAGAATTTATTGCGGCAAGCGGGCAAGACAGCGCTGGACGACCGGGGAGTCTGCTCTCGACCACGGCGCATCTTTCCAGTAGCAGCAAGCTTGGTTAAATGTGGTAAAGGATTACATATTCATGGTTATTCCAGGCATGCCTATACATATTCATAACTTTTTCCTCAAAAAGGCCATTCTTATTAAAATGAGTTCCAACGAATTATATCTATAATCTTCACCTTTGGCTCTTTCCTGTTGCGCCTGCACAGTGTCTCCGGGTGGTCATGGGCGGGGGGTCTTTTGGATGAAGGCTGCAGTCTATCCTGTCGTGCACTTCTTATTTTTGGCCTAGCATGCTGGGTTTGGCCAAGGCTCCAACGGCTCGAGCTGGTTTTCCTCCCGCTTTGTGCTGAAGACCCCCATTATCTCGTTCACACAAGGATGCAACTGGGCCCTTATCTCTGTCAGTCTCTTACTGAATGTTCTGCAGGGTACTCTAAATTAGGCTTTTACACATATCTGTGGAATAAGTTTTTTACAAAGACTACATACAGTTTGCTTTGTTTAATGGCAGCATGTACTAATGTCATGTTATATGCTCAGGTTTCACAGCCACTGATAACATATCCATTTAGACTGGTTTGATTAACAAATATATCGTGAAGTCTATTACAGTGCCTCTGTCAGCCACAAGTCTTTAGCCAGGGTGAACTATGTTGCATGGACTCTGGCTGTTGTGGCTGCCTACCTGACTGACATCTTCCACCTAGATGGCTTGGGCCTGTTCATTTTCTTAGGTTTGCTGTCTCCAGCTGCACCTACTATACCATAAAATACAGTGCAGAAATCCTGCTCTTACAGTGTCATTAACACCTCTTTTTTCAGCTTCCTTGAGAGAAATTTTAGCTCTACCTCGAATTTAACATCATTTGCATTTTAATTGCTTGACCTCTCCATGCTGACCTATCATTCATGCAGATGAGGATTACGCCCATGTATTTGTAATCTAGGCCTCAGATTATTTTTTTTTCTATTTTTTTTAATGCTTAGTGAAGTCACATTGGAAATGTTCCATCACTGCCATAATCAACAGCAACTTGAATTTGCCAATATTTGTAACCAAGATTTTGCTATGGAGACTTTCCTGGGGAAAGCACAATGCATCATATTTTGTAGTAAACACTATACTGATTTTTGTAGCATGCAGGATCTTGTGTTTGCCATATTAATCAAAATGTGTGTGTTACATTGCCTTACTGTTGCAATTTGTTTTCACGTGAAATGCAGCAGAACCTCATGGACTTCTATGACAGCTTGCTATGAGTTTAAGAGGTGGCCCAGTTCTCATGTGTAAACTTAGAGCACTGAAGGAGAATACTTATGTATGGATGAGCAGGCAGCATCCAAAATCTATCTGGAAAGGATTAAAAAGAAGAAAAATGTGGAAGGTAATAGAAGGGATAAATATATCTTTACTGATAGTGAATGGGCAGGAAGGCTATTCCAGGAAGGATATAAATAGCTTCCTGATCAAACACTAGTTAAGTTACTAGTCAGCTAGAAACACTCCAAAGTTTTTTGCAACAAGGTCACATGCCTGAGGACAGGATTTCTTTCTGAGGATGAGCCACGGTTCTGACTTCCACCATGCATGTAGGTTACCCATACTGCACTTCTTCTGACATGTACCAAAATAGATCTCAGGTCTCTGATCACCAGAGCGTAGTTTCCATTGATGTTGATTTCACAGGATTGGAGGCCAGTTCACAAATTGTAAGAACTCAGCTTTCACCTGTAGTTCTTAGAAACAGCAACATCTTTGTCCACCTTACATACACTTACTGTTGATGCAAGCTGGATAATGTATGGAGGAGAAGATCACTGTGGTACACACATTATATCTGTAAATGACAAAAAGTTGAAAATTATTTGAATCTGCTCTGTACTTGATGTTAGAAACGTAAAGACAGAATAAATTACACAGAAACAGAATTTCTGCCTTGCAGTGAGTGGGAACATTTTTTTGTATTTGGCATAGCAGGCCTATAGGGAAGCATTTGTTATAAAGAAGCTCAAGATGAACACAGAAGGGATCCTGACAGCGACCGAAAAAGTGCTGTGCAAGAAAGATACTTCCTTGTGGCACTCGGCCCTGCTCAGTAAGCGGTGGGATTTGCCTGGATCATTGAAACCAACATGTAAGATGAAAATCTTCACTACAAATCCAACTGGAATAAGCACCAGGCAGGCAAATCTTAATACAGCAAAGTCTGTTTCTGTGCTGTAGCTCCCATTAGTTCCTTGCAGCTGCTTTGTGCCTACCATCACTGAAATTCCCTCAAGATTCAATTCCTATTGTATTCCATTATGCTGTAAGTTTAACCCTTTCTTTTGAACCATGGATGCACCAAAAGTGTGTGGAATCAGTTTCACTGTTATTTATAGTCAGTTCAAAAGGATATTAGATGTCAGGATGTTAGCAGATTGAATGAAAGGACCATCTAGCTCAGTGTTGCTTTCAACACTGGATGTGTTGAGAAGACAGCAACTGGGTGAGTGTACTGGGAATCTACCCCAGAACACTGTCCAGCCTCCAGTAACTGTGGCTTTCAGATCCAGACATTTTACCTCTGTATATATCTAGTAAACATGAGGATTCTCTATTTAGGCACAAGGGAGTGGTTATGTAAAAAATTAATTTGATCTGGGATTTGAATAGAGACAAATTTTTTATTCATTGGTCTTTTAAAACTGGGTCTCCACCCCTAAACTGCATTTTGTATTTAATTGGATTTGTCATTCAAAGCAAATAAAGCTCTGCCATTTTATAGGCTGCCCAAAGCAACAAGAGAATGCAAAAGGCTGTGAAAGTCATTCTATGTCCTTAGCTTCTCTAGATCCAAATAAAAGATTCAAAACTATTGGACAGAAAGCCTGAGTGATGTATGATTTGGGGTGAATAAAGAATTTTGACATATACTCTCATTGTGATAATGATGGGTGAGAGCTATCAATATAAAATTGCTATAAATTATGCTGATTGTAAAGATAAGGGGCCTGATTGCAGTCAGCATTGAAATCT
The DNA here is from genome assembly GCF_964273445.1 of Streptopelia decaocto. Taxonomy (NCBI): domain Eukaryota; kingdom Metazoa; phylum Chordata; class Aves; order Columbiformes; family Columbidae; genus Streptopelia; species Streptopelia decaocto. Next base: position 41,217,026 of record NC_138657.1, read on the forward strand.
CTAAAATATTTCCTGGAAGTCACTTACTTGAATTAAAAGATTTTGTGCAAGGCAAACTCTTATGTAGCTAGGACACATATTATTTAGAAAATCTTACCAAAAAAAGCTGTTGCTTACTGTCATTTAGTTGCTAGCTTTGGCTGTCCTTTTCTGCAAAAGGGTGGGCAGATTTTTGCCTACATCCTCTACCACTGAAGTTAATGTGGGGTTTTTTAAGTTCTGAAAATGCTGAGCCCAAAACCACAGACCTTTCTGATCCTATGTGTGGTGTGAGCAGCTCACACTCTTTCAGCAGTGTCTCACATAATCTGCTTGCATTAGGGCCATTTTACTGTTCTGGGATCAAATATGCCAGAAATATGTGTAGGAGGGCAGGGCTACACTGGATCAAACCAATGGTCTGCCTCTTTTAGCATCCTGTCTCCAGTCCTGGCCAAAGGTACACACTTTATGAAAGTGTAAGTACAGGGAAAAAAAATAACTTTCCCTAATATTCTGCCATGTCTCTCATTCTCTATTTTCAGTCCAGGGACTTCCTGGGCTATAAGTAGTTTGTATTTAATGATCCTCAGTAGAATTATCCATTATGAGCTTGTTCAGCCTATTCTTGAAGCCATAGCATCTTCTAGTGTCCAGTGTAGAAGTCATGCTAAGGTCATTTTTTATTCAGTGTGCTTACTAGTTACTGAGTCACTAAAGAGCTACTTGGAATATCTTTTTACCAGTACACAGTTGAGAAGAAAAAAAAAAAAAAAGGGGGTTCCATCTGCCATCATATGACTGCAGGGATGCTTTAGAAATAACATCAATGTGATGGAAGTCCTGCAGTGATCTTGTAAGAGCTTCTTTCTTCACGGTCAGTATGATGCAATGTGGGGTTAATTTCTCATTCAGACATGCTTTCTTGGAAACCGTAGAATAAAATGTAGTATTTCCACCTACTGAGTCCCAAGGAAGTAATGACAGCTCACCAAAGCACAGAACACATTTCCACCAAGTAAAACTTAAGCAAATTTCAGACCGAGAGGTAAGAGTCTGATGGATTTCTGGGTTCTTAAGGGTTAGTTCTTCAAGGACAGGCACAATTTTCTAGAACTCATGCCTCTATGCTATGACAGAGAAAAAAACAACAAACAGACAAAACTAAACAAACCCAAACAAACTTGCTAGTTGCTGAGAAAATCTCCAGTTTATTTGAACAGAATCAAAACAAATAATCCTACTTTGCCCTTCCAGGGTACATTGGATCTTAAAATGGGAAAGCCTGCAAAGAAGCCAGGATCCCGGAGAAGGAGAAGCTCCCTTGCAGGGCTGAGACTCTTGCCAGTTCCCAAACAAGTATTGCTTCTGAGGCACTGAGTAGTTGAGTGACTCTGTCAGCAATATGGTGCTGCTGGTGATGTGTTGTTATTAATTATGCTTTGGGGACTGCAGAATGCCAGCATCAAACCAGGTCTGACAGCAATGGGGGAGAAAGCTAAAAAGACCATCATCCCTCTCCTAGCTCCTCTCTTTGAAGTCCTTAATTTATGTACAAAGCATAAAGAGAAAAAAACCAACAGCATCAGAGGCACAGTTGGGGTGGTAGTAGTTTCTGAAGTATTATAGTAAGCTGTATAGCATAAAAGCAAACTGTAGGTAAGCAATGTCACTAAATTATGGAAGACAGCACCAGCACAGTGTTCCACAGAAGGGTGAAGATCTGGAAACACACCAAGATTAAGAGTTAGCCAGTCTGCTGTAATTTCAAAACAGAGCTTTGTACTGCTTCCACAAAGGGAGTAAAAGATGTGTTAAGATATCAGTGAATGTGACATAAAGCTGGCAGATCTGAGTTATCTCAAAGCATTATTGAGAATCTTGCTGTGATTCTGTGTTTTGGTCATGGAAGTTAGGGCCCTTGATATGAGAGAATATCAGACATCTGGATGAGGAAAAGACCTTGCCCTTCAGGTATTTAGGGTGAGTAAGCACCCTGTGAAAGCTTTTCTGATTCTTGCTCTTCTTCCGTCAGAAAATCACTATAAATATAGCAGCTGTGGTATCCCTCTACTTGGGAGATTTTCAAAATCTGAGTAGACAAATCTGTAGCTAGCCTTGCTTAGAGAAGAAGGCCTTGCTACAGACCCCCACAGATACTTTCTAGCTTAAAGTGTTCTGTGATTTAGCCACTTGAAGAGAGGTGTTGGTTAGAGCCATTGGAATGTGTCTGTGGTGAGCTGACTCTGGCTGGTGCTCACCAAAGCTGCTCTATCACTCCCTCTTCTCAACTGGATATTGGGGAGAAAATATAATGAAAGGCTTGTGGGTTGATATATGAACAGATAGATCATTCACCAGCTACCATCATGAGCAAAACAGACTTGACTTGGGGAAACTGATTTAATTTATTACCAGTCAAATCAGAGTAAGATAATGGGAAATAAACCTAAATCTTAAAAAATACCTTTTCCTCATCCCTCCCTTCTTCCTGGGCTACTCTTTACTCCTGATTTTCTCTACGTGCACCCCCACAGCAGTGCAGGGGGATGGGGAATGAGGCCTGTGGTCAGTTCATCACATTTTGTTTCTGCTGCTCCCACCTCCTCACTGGGAGGACTCCTCACACTCTTCCCCTGCTCAAACACGGGTCCCTTCCACAGAGTGCACTCCTTCAAGAACAGACTGCTTCAATGTGGATCCTCCACAGGGTCACAAGTCCTACCACCAAACCTGCTCCAGCAAGGACTTCTCTTTCCATGGGACCACTGGTCCTGCCAGGAGCCTTCTGCAGCATGGGCTTCCCATGGGGTCACAGCCTCCTTCGGGCATCCTGCTCTGGCATGAGGTCCTCCATGGGCTGCAGGTGGATTTCTGCTCCACCATGAGCCTCCATGGGCTGCAGGGGGACAGCCTGCCTCACAATGATCTCCACCAAGGGCTGCGAGGGACTCTGTTGCCTGAAGCACCTCCTCCTCCTTTACTGGCCTTGGTGTCTGCACAGTTGTTTCTCTCACATATTCACACATTTCTCTTTGGCTGCAGTTGTGCAGCTTAAACAAACTCTAATTTGCAATGGAAACTGAAAACAAAACAACAGGTTGAAACAAAATGACAGAAACCAATGTGACATGGCTGGGGGTAATACAAAACCAACCAGCACTCTGAAAACATTTCATGAACTGCGGGTTTGATATAGCAGTCAGGGATATTATTACTACATGACAGCACAAGAATGACAATCCAAAGTGTGCACATGCTCTCTCAAAAAGAAGCGTTTCTCATTCTAGGGTACCCAGAAGAAATAATGACTTGCCTGGGGTGAGGGCTGCAAGGACTCACTCAAAGATAAATCCAGGACAAATAATCACTCACCAAGGAGAAGGTGAGGGCTCTCGATCTCAGGAAGTCTCCTTAAATGGTGTACCTGTTTAAAGGGAGGTCTTTGATCACAGTCCCACTGCTCTGAGAAGTCAACTCAAAGGGGGTCTTCAGCAGGACCCCCATTTTATAGCCAGATTGGATCTGGGCTATGGTCATTAAGAGCATGTTCCAGAAGCTTCTCTAGACCTAAGATGAGGCTGAGGACCATGTTTCTTGACCAGGATCCCACCCCTTCTGCTCCCCCAACCAAGGGGGTGTATGTGACTGGAGCCATCATGCCCTGGGTGGGCAGGGTGTGACGATGGTTGGCATCTGTCAGTGTGTATGTGACAGCCACAATGGTGCACAAAAGGTGTGGAAGAACCAACAGCTGTTGTGTTTAAAGTCTTGGACCTTATTGGGGTGTGTGCAACTCCCACAGTTGTGAAGCTACCAAAGTACTGAAGGGCAGCTCCTCTCACACCACCACTGAGCTGAAATACTCAACACAGAGAAAGGAGACAGGTTGCAGGGTACCGGCGTTCATTGTACAAACTGTACCTTTATCTCTGGAGGAAAGCTGATGCTCTTGGGCTATGGGCTAGCAAGGTCCATGTTCAGAGGTAACTGCAAGGCTAACATTGTTAAGCACAGCGGCGATTTACTTGTGCTAAAACAGGGTTGTCAGAGGAACTTAGATTGTGCTGCGCCCTTGCTTCTAGTGATTTTAAATTACAGTGTTATCTCCTCTTTAATGAACTGGGTATAGCAGGCTTCTAAAATGTAATGCATTCTGGAGAGAGCAAATCTGTGTATATTGTAAGGCGTGAATATTGTTCTGTAGTTGAAAACATGAACCAGGAATATTTTTATTTTTCTGGAGCCCTGATTTTGTCAGTCATTTACTCTTGACTGTAAACACTGGGTAGATGCTACTCTGTTCTGGTGGAGACACAGCCTTGAATTCAGCAGGAGCTGAGATCACTGTCAGGTGGTTTGTTAGCCACAAAAGCAGGAGACTGAAGCTTAAATTCTCTTTTGGAGAATATTTTTCAGCCTTGCAGGGTTGCGATGGTGACTTTGAATGAGGGTTGGAGAGTAAGTGTGGTTCTTTTCATTTCAGATGTGGACTGCCAGACCTAGAAACATATGGCTTCCTTCTCCTGAATGAACAGCTTTTAAAAACATTATTTAAAAGTATTAAAAACTGTTATAAATACATTTTCTGTGCCCCTGTCCTTACAAGATGCGTAATTTCTAAAGCCTGGGTTTCAATCTAACTCAATTGTCTGCTATGTTTCTGAAAACATTCTACACTTTTCCTTCCTCCTTCAGAAAATCTATATCACTGCAGACCTTGGTTGCATGTGGTTGCATTTCCTCCTGCCTATATCACCTTACAAATTAGGCACTACCCTCTTTTGTTAGATGATCCAAAGAAGGATCCTAGGCATGTGGTCTTGTGGATCCAGTAGGCAAAGCCAGGGTGAGACATGCACTTTCCTCATTGCTACCCAGAAATTTGTGGTCTGCTCAGGGTTCCTAGAGTACCTCAGACCAAACAAGTAAAATGGGTTTGTCTGAGAAGGAAGGTCTATAGTTAGTGAGCTGTCATTAACATATTACCAGGTTAGGAAGGCAGAGTCATAAAACACAGAGAAGCATTTATGTTTTGAGAATATTCACTTCTCAGAAGTCAAGGAACTGCAGTACCAAACTGAAAAATCTCAGTGGCCTAACCTGTCAGAGGCTGGATGCTTGGACTTACAAACTGGAGGTATCAGTCTTAAATTGAGCTTTCCAAAAGTGTCAGTGCAACTAAAAAGCTGTATGACATGATGGGATTTTCTGCTAATGCCTTCTGTATTACTTCCTGCTGTGAAATCTCAGCCTCTGTCTGTTCTTGAGATGTGTGAAGAAAAATGATTCAGTTGGAACATATATGAGAAATAGTGCAATTAACAGCGGTTCTGGGGGCCCATTTCCTGTGTGACTCTGGCCATGCATGCATCATAATTCCCTCTAGAACTCTCAAATGTTCAACACAACAGTCTGTAACCATACAAAAAAGATACCAGACTAATGCTTTAAGTGCTTCAGACCTAATTCCCTGAGCTAGTGATCCAGAGCTTTATCAGCTCACTCTGGGCACTGTGGGTATAACACAAAGGTAGGACAGATCAGAAATGGATCCTGGGCAGGCAGTTTCCATAGCAAAACTGGTCCTAGAATTACTACCAAAGCCCTTGTCACCAAAGTCCTACGTTGGTGCCATGTGTTTTCCAGTAGGTTGTTGCCCTTTTCTTTCTTGTCTGTCTGTGGGGGAAAAGGAAGGAGAGAAAGAGAAGGAAAATGAAAGGTGATAGACACAATCATCTTCAAGCAGCAAGGTCTAGCACTGCTTCAACACACATTTTACATCAGTCTTGCAGGCTTCATATCCATCTGTTCTTCCCATCCCTCTCCCAGTCCCAAGTGAGTCTGTTTGTCAGGATATTGTGATGGCCCTTGTCTACTTCTGAAAAATCACACAGAAGACTTTCTGTTAATTTGGTGTCAAAGGATGTCACAGTAGGAGCAGGGACTATAAAGGACCCAGTCTCTTCTCTTTTGGGGGCAAGCTTTTAATTTTTGATCCAAATGTTCAGGTGGACAAATTCCATTAGTCTGTCATGAAGCATTTCTGTAGAATAGATTTGGCACAGCCTTGTATTTCCAGGTGATTGTAGGCTTACATTCATAAGACTGGAGACATATAAGTCCGTTTTTGCTTCCAGCTCCTGATATTGTTTAGAATTGTTGTGCTTTCACTTCTGGATATCTAGACCTGGGTTTTACAGCTCCACTGATATTTTCAGTGGAAAAGAAGCAAACTCTACAAATTATCAAAAAATAAATACAAAAATAAGATTTATCTGCATGTTTCTTTTTCAAGAACAGCTCATCCCTGAATATCTGCATGTCTGAACATATCTGTTCCAGAGTAATTTGTAGTCCAGAGTAGCTTAATTCCCTTTTAAAGATATTGCACTTGAAACTTTCCATTTCCCTTAACCTGAAGGAAGTTGTGGGTGAAATGTCCCAAACAGGAAGCTGTGTTTTGTAGAACTGCTGACCAAACCAACGCACAATTCTTACCAGTGGTTAAAGGAAGAACTGTTCCTGGCTGACATCACAGAATCACGGAATCACAGAATCACAGAACGTTAGCAATTGGAAGGGACCTCAGAAGATCATCTAGTCCAATCCCCCTGCTGGAACAGGAACACCTAGATGAGGTTACACAGGAAGGTGTACAGGCGGGTTTTGAATATTTCCAGAGTAGGAGACTCCACAACCTCCCTGGGCAGCCTGTTCCAGTGTTCTGTTACCCTTACTGAGAAGAAGTTTCTTCTCAAATTAAAGTGGAACCTTTTATGTTCCAGTTTGAACCCATTACACCTTGTCCTATCATTGGTTGTCACAGACAAGAGCCTGGCTCCATCCTCCTGACACTCACCCTTTATATATCTGTAAACATTAATGAGGTCACCCCTCAGTCTCCTCTTCTCCAAGCTAAAGAGCCCCAGCTCCCTCAGCCTTTCCTCATAAGGGAGATGCTCCACTCCTTTAATCATCTTTCTTGCCCTGTGCTGGCCTCTTTCCAGCAGTTTTCTGTCTTTCTGCAATATCCTGTGATGAGGAGTTTCACGGGTCTGTTGCTTGCATTATTTTTCTGTTTTTCTGGAGTTTTCCTCAGACTAACTTTGTTTGAAACTTGCTTCCTTCTGGGTTCCTTGCTCAGCTCATATGTATAAAGATATAGTGAAGAGTCATTCAGCGTCCCAGTCACTCCTGATTCTGTAAAGCTCCAGCTATGGCTTTTTCCCTGACTGGAAAGTTCCACTCTGTTAACAGTTTCTTGGATCAAAGCTGTCCCATACCTATCATCTTTCATAACCTACTTTCATGTCATCTCACTTACCTTGGCAAGTTGCACAGACCCTTTCTGCAGTGCAAACAGAGTTTAAATTACACATTATGTGAACCTACACTTATTCACGACAGATGCTGACTGTGTATGCACACGACAAAATGCATTGTGCCTCTCTCAGGTTACCACTTCAGACTATTTCTGTTACTGGAATTAATGAACTTTGTGTCACTGCTAGAAAACCTTTCTAACCTTTGATTAGCAAGCTTCTTTTGACTTAATTTAAGAGATGTTCCTTTATTATAGCTGGGAATATATTATCTTTAAATATTTTTTTTAATCCTTTTCTTCCTCTCACAGAGTAAATGCTGATGTCTCAGCCCTTCATAGGGAAAAAAAGGGCAGCTGCTTGGTATTGCAGCCCATCTGTCTGCAAAAATGAGACCGAATCCAGTTGCAGCTGAGGTTGCACATGGATTGAAAAATAGTTATTCTGGAGTGCATTTGTTAAACATCTCCATGCTGAAATTGCCCTTTTGATGTCCTTCCTTATGCCTGCAGTTCTGGGTTGTAAATGAAGATCCTGAATGTGTTTAATTGAAGTGAATAGTATTTGTTTCTCTATGGAAGCTTTTAATTGTGCCTTTCCTTCCTTTCTACTGCATATGGTCTCTGTGTACCAGTATAGTATTACGGATCAGGTAAAACAGGGCCAAGTACGGCAGACCACATACCAGATTATGTCTTAAACAACAAGCAACTATAGCCTTGAAAGGATGCTGATTGTGCTGTCATGTCAGCCTTGCTTCAGTGACTGTTGATTCCAGAACAAGTTCTAAGGGTACGAAAGACTTAACCTTAATTAGTTCTCCCATAGCAAATGATGTATGTGCTTGCCATGGCTGGGTTGTACTGAGGAAGCATGTCTTCACTGCATTTGTGGCAGTGGTGTTAAAACCAGTCTCTTTCTACAGTACTATCTTACCCTAGTTGAAGCTTGAGAGCTTGGAGTCTCTATGTATCATGCTTTCTCGTTTGGTACTGAAAGCTTCAAATTTGGTCCTTGAGCTCACTTGAGTCTCAAGGCTTGTGGGCACGGGCAATGGCAAAATGGTGTAATAACAGTACTTCCTCCAGGGATAAGACTGTTTAATGAGATGCTAATTCCATATTCTACTGTGAAAGTAGGTAGTAAAAAGACAGTTATTTTCTTGCCTGGCCTGTGGTAAGAAAAGACAGTACTTAATGTAAACACTCAGGTTCTGGATCCTGGTGACCTTTTGTAGATAGCCACAGGTGTGTTGAGATGCTCTTAGGAATTCTTCTGCTCTCTCTTGGATGGTTTGAGTGGCCAGAGGGCTCCCAAGTGGCTGGGCATCACCTGAATACAGCAGTACTGCTAACATCACCAAAAGCTTGGAAAGGAATGTGGTGGAGGACCTAACTTGGATACGTCCCAGCTGAGTTCATTCAGGTGCGTCAGCTACTATTACAAGTGCACATGCAGGCAGATACAGGAGCTCTCCTGCTGCCAAAAAACTAGCCTGACATCTGACAACAGTTTTGTCTCTTACCTGGTGCAAATACTGCAGTGCTCAGGTTCACAGCAGAGAGAGGTCAATGTAGTTAATGAGCTGTGTGTGGATTCTCTCCGAATCTGGACATTCTCCCTGAATCTGGAGGAGAGGAGACAAGAACACAAGGAACAAGTGCAGAGCTGCAGAATTTTCCACTAAAAGCTAGGTGTTTCTGAAGTCTTATGGTATCTTCCAATTGCTCCATTCTTAAGTTTGCATCAGGTTATTTCTAGTTCCATTTTGGCAGTAATGACATGTTGAGTCATATTTGCTTCCAGCATAGTCCATGGACTAAGAAAAAAAAAAAGGAATAAGAGAATTTAATAGTCATCTTTACTCTATGTAAGAGACCTCATTTGATGCTTCCATGACAGAATTAAGCTACTTGAACAAGCCATTTGTATGGGGATATAGCAGAAGATTTGGCGAGGAGGTTAGTTAAATGTAAATACGCTCAAGTGACTTGCACTTGTCTGTAGAAAAAGCACATACATCACACTAATTGTTTTACTGACCTTGTGTGCTAGATGAGTAGAACCTCTGTGTTAGATAACATAGGCCTGTGAGAAACTTTAGGCACCTTATCACTATGTCTGAGATTCCTGCTTTGTTGTGAGAAAGAGCGGGAGGCTGCACCTGCCTGAAGCCTTGAAATACAGGCGTGCGCTCAGCACGCCCAGTGATCTTCCAGCAGGGCTGAACTGACCAGCGCCTGTGTCCCCCCTTGTGTCACCTCTGCCTGGGAGCTTAGATGTGGCTTCGGAGATCCCCCAGTAGAGAGGTAGCTAATATAAAACTTGCTCTTTGCAATGCATTCATGGCCTCTGGCTCTTCTTGCGATGTGCCTGCGTATGTGTACACACCATTGAATATTGCACACTTCTAATATGAAGCAATCAGTTTGGTTATAAATCAAATGCAGATCTGTGAATACAAGAGTACAATGAAGAGACTGTGCCTGTGTAAAGCATCTATTTACCACAAGGAAAAGATGCATCTTTTTAGCATTCTAGTGGAATCTCCAATGATGAAGCAGCTGTTTTATGCACAAAGTGAAATATGGTGGTCCTTTCTTCAGGGCTATGAGGGACACTGCTCCCCCCACCTTAGAATGCTTAAACAAGAGCAGGATGCAATCCCAGTTTATTGTGCTAGATTTGCTGGTAGGGTATTTAGAACCATGTGCTATACTCCTTGCATAGGGCAAACCTGTAACATAGTGTAGTAATCAAGTTTTTGGGCATGGCTGTCCCCTCAGCGTCTCTTTCAAATCCTGACTTTTCTGTTGTTCAGATAAGACAACAGCTGTGTCTTTGGCTGGTCCCCTGCTGTACCTTCTATTCTGCGGGACAGCAAGAGGGACAGAATATCTCTGGAGAACAGGGTTAGTAGATCTACAACAATAGGCAGCAGTTCCCAAAGGAAAAATATGTTTGCATGAGATATAATTGGTGTCTGAGCAATCCTGACTACCATTTGCAATACTTGCTCTAGAGTGCTGGAGAAGATAACATTCATACAAGTCAAGTAATGAATGCAAGATAAATGAAGCTGTGTTGCTTAGATAGTAAGCTGTTCCCATGTTGTGCTGGTTAGCTGAATCAAGGTACATGCAGTTAGTCAGTTTTCTTCTTAGTAACTAGCACTGTCCATTGGCTTGGGTTTAGTCTGAGAATAATAAGATGGCACCCTGGGATAAAGTTAATGTTTTCTTTGAGTAGTTTTCCAGTGTTCGGGATTTGGTTTGAAGAGAATGTAAGAACTCAGTGATATCTCTGCTGTTGTCAAGGGAATGAGGGGCTTTTCAGCTGTCCAGGTGCAGGTGTAGCATAGCCTCTGGGAGGGAATATAACAAGACAACACCTTAGATTGACATCCAGGTTGATCAGTGATGCATTCCATCCCATGAATGTCATGCTTCACATATAAGCGGGAAGTTACTGGGGACAGTTTTTGTTTTTTGATGGCCTCTCTCTCCTGTGCCGCGCTGTTGATCTCTCAGTGTCACTGGACTCACCGTGCTTGCAGTGTCTGCCCTCTGCCGTTCATTCTTGGGAGTGTGCGCCCCAGCAGCTAAGTATCATTCTTCTTTCATTATTGTTCTGTTAAAATCTTAATTCAACACATGGGTCTTTCTTGCTTTCCCCTTCCTTCCCCCCTGTAAAGGAAAGGCAGAGCGAGTCGCTGTTTACTGTTTCAGCTGCTGCCCAGGGCTAAATGGTAACATTTTTAAAATCCAGATGAATTCAAGGAGTCAGAGCAACAGACTTACACAGCCATTTCCTTGTCTTTTTCACTAGATAAGCATTTATAAAAGCACATTTTGTTTTTAGGATTGCATTATTGTATCTTTCACCTACGTAATATTTCTGTGAGCTGTGTGTTTTCTAGAGCTGTGAGGTATTGAAATCTTGTTTTCCTCATCTTTCATTCCTAAATAGGATATCATATCCTCAGTCTCAAATATAGCAACATTTAAAAATAGTCTATAGAAAATTTTCATAAAAACTGTTTTGCCCTAGGACAAAAGTGTTCCATGCCCTTCATTTTTCTTTTGCCTCTCCTGCAACAAAAAGAAAGTACAGAAACGACATAAATGATTTTTTTTGGCCCAATTATCTCCTGACCCTTGAGCTTTTCTGAGTAATTCTGTAGACTGAGGTAACTCCATACTATGCTGAAAAATGCATGGATGCATGCAGACATGGCCTATCTTTTAAAAAGTGTGAAAGACCTACTGATGGAATACCAAAAATAGAACAAGCACAAACAAGGCTTGCAAGAGGTCTTTGCTCCATTGATCTTTAAGAGGGCTGTGGGACTTTTGTCTCCTGAAGTAAATTACTATAAAATTCTGCAAGAAAATTTACCTTCCGTCTTTTAAGAACATTTGTGCTGAGATCTGCATGTTCTAGAAGGATTGTGCATGTCTCACTACGATGGACACTTAATGAGACACCAGGAATGAAAGAGGCACCAAGAACAAAGCTGAATCTGCTTTTTGCCAGGACAAAGATTTTAAGCTTTCTAGGTGAGATACCATCATCACCTAATAACCCAAGAATGACAGTTTTGAAAATAAGCTCTACACATCTTGCCTGATTATGAGACTTTAAGCATGAACAACAGTTCAATGAACTTTTGTTGTAATTAGACATTAAGAAAATTATTTCTCTTGTTTTATATTTTTATTCTCAATTAAAAAAAAAAAGAATTCAGCTTGCATTTGCACTTCCAGTCTCTCCGAATATGAAACAATGTAGTATGTTAATGACTGCCTTGCCATTGTGATTTTTTTTAATTACTTTTTTTTACAAATAAAGCCATATGTTTCAGGCTGAAAGAGACTTCAGTTCTTTGTTTCTCTTGACAGAGTTTTGGTATCTCAGATCTCTTGCAAGCTTTGAACTCAGCAGGGTCCAGCTGCTCCAACACTGCTTCCTCTCCACCTTTTTGGGATCTTTTTTGTTTTTGCAGCTTTCTGAAAATAGTCCATTTAGTGACCTGCATGGAATTCTGCTAAGTTCCATAGCAGCAGCCATGGCCAAGCCCATTGGACAGACAAGAGTGTTTAGAATACACTGGGCATAACGTGTGGAGTTCTTTAATGAACTGATTCTGTCTACAGTTGCTAATAGCACTAAATTATGGAGATAGGTGGCCAAGAAAACAAATTTATCTATTACATGTCTGTTTCACCAAATTGAGATACTCAGTGCTTCATTCTAATCTTGCCTGCAGGCAGCAGGACATTGTCAACTAATTTCAGGAAATCCATGTCCTAAAGTTTCACTGTTGCCCCATTGGAAAGGCTACAAGGGGTGTGTGTGTGTATGTGTGAGGAGAAAGGAGACTGCTCATGCTGTGTAACTTTTCTGTGAATCAAAGACAGTGGGAAGCAGGAGGTGAAAACAGGCTGGGAGCATCTGCAGGGCTTCTTGACCAGGACAGCAGTGGTAGCATGGAGGTAGCTCCCTCAAGCCACAGTGATGAGCAAGCCTAGGGATCAGTGGCAGTGAAAGGTCAGATTGGGTGTGGCTGCTGGAGGGATGCAGGCAGGACTTCCTCATGAAGTGACCCCAGAGAAGGGAACGGCCTAAGGCTCTGCAGCAGGTGACACAGAGACTCCTGGGTGAGAACTCACTCAGTGCAGGTTCAGGGCTTTGAAGCACCTCTGATGTGAAGCTGAAAACACACTTCTCTGCCTTTATTACACCAAGAAACCCCTTGCAGCCTGGACTCCACATCTGCACTTCTATGCAAAAGACAATGTTCTTGTTCTGCCCAGATATGTGTATATACCCCTTTGCTAATTCTGGGCCAGCTTTGGCGGTGCTCTGCAAGGATAGGGATAAGAAAGGTGCCACACAACTCGCTTTGTCAAGAAAACTTCAGGCACTGACAAAGAATCCTGTCACTTCAAATTACGTCAAATCTGTTAATAAGTCTGTTGGGGTTATGACATGGATGATATTAGAAGTCAAGTCTCTGCAGTAATTTTTTTTTTTTTTTTTTTTTTAATAAATTTAGGGAAGGTAATGGCTTTTGATAACTTCTGGAAGTCCTGGAGACACACTTTGCCTTTTTCTGTCTGAATTTTTCCTTCCAAATTTGTCTGTTCGGGGTTTTATTTATTTTCGATCAGTGCTGCATCCTATGCAAACTGAAATAGGCCAAATGGCAGAGGGAAGAGTGTGGCAGAATGCAAACCCCCCCTCTCTCCCCCTCCCTCCTTCCATATGGAAGGAGTAGACACATCTCCCTCTCTCTCTGCTGTTTGAGGCTTGCAGCTTATTTTGTTTGGCCCCAGAGCACCCTGGCCAGGGCCGTTAGGAGAAGGGAGTGCCAAGGTGCCAGGGAGCCGCTGGGCACCCGCGGCCAGTGTGGGGTATGTTTGGAGGCTTCAGGGGCGCCCCACAGCCAGGGTGAGGGTGCAGAGAAGCTTCTGGAATGCCTACAGTCAGATCTGATCAGGCTATAAAAAAACGGGACTCTCGTCAACACGTGTGGCCTTGCGCATGATCTCTTGGAGTTACAAGCTTAGCCACTGTCGCCAGGAACCATGGTGCACCCCTCCCCGTCCCCGGACAGAGACTCCGCTTGCCTTGCCGCCACGTGTGTAAGTAAAATTAACCCTCGCAGGATTGCAACTGTATCTACTTTCCATGTACATTTGCATGTGTATTTATACTTTCCGTGCACATTTGCACACATACTTTCCATGCTCAATATGAGCACGTGTATAAATTAATCCTTGCAGAATTGCAGAATCGTGAGTATATTTTCCTCCTGTGCTTCCACATGAGCACGTGTAATATTTAGTGCACATTTGCACTTGTATTTCTCCTCGCAGGATTGCGAGTGTATTATAAATTTACCCTCGCAGAATTGCGACTGTGCACTTCCTGTACTCAATACAAGTATGTATATCCCCTTAAAATAATCCCACACCATGTTCGGGCAAGTGTGTACTCTTCCTGGACTCAGGGGATGCTCCGGCATTGTTTTAGGTGAAGCCATGTGTATGGACACTGTGGACCTCCTGTTGTATTAGTTGCCGCCCCTTAATAATTTTCCTCAACTGATATCCGAACCTGTATTTAAGTCACTTTTGGGGTGCTAAAACACTGTTTCTCACCGGTTTAATAAAAGTTGTTTTGGACCCTGTTGTCCCTTAAACTAATCTCAGGGTGCCTTCGTGACAAAGAGCGAGCTAGTTTGGCTAGTTGGTATGTATGTGAGCGTATATATTATGTTTCTGACTGTTGGTGTATGAAGAAACTGCTGAGAGCAGACCAAATTTAAAGAGTTTCTTTCTGGGTTTTGTGTGTCTGAAAGCACTGTTATTTCCTGACTATGAAAATTAGACAGCTTCTTATGACAACTTTGTCTCCTTTACTCAAAAACTACCTACAGACCCTCAGGCTTGAGAAAACATGAAAAATCACTGACTGAGAATATGTTAACATTTCTTCAAGCAGAACTTGATTGTATGCAATAAGCTGAGGTTTACAAGCACTTAATTTGAGTAACAGCCCGTTCCAAAGTACATTTTCCTCCGTGTGGTATAGTACCACCCCACTGATGTCACTGTAGCTGCTGGGAAGCATCACAGCACCAGTGTATTACCAAGTATCCACATTTCTTCAAGAGTATTAAGAAAGGTGCATAATTTATTTATTTGTAAGATTTTCCTGCCTTTTCTGATAGGTAAGACTTGCCTCTCACCCGAGGGAGAATTCATGTTGTTCTGACAGCTTTAATCTCTCTGCTCTCTTTAGATGGTTTTGAGCCTGCTGCCAATTGTGAAACTCTGTATATATGTATTAAACATGTCATGAAAGCTGTTGTTATACGGTGTTGTTTCAGTCTCTGTTAGCTTTTCTTTAAAACAGCAGGGAGAATCCAGTCAGCAAGACTGCCTGCCAGGCTAAGGTTTTCTGGGCTTCTTGGATAGACTCATCATCCTCATTTGTCAGTAACCATGGGGACAACCATCGTTTTTCAAGGCAACAGAAAAGGTCTGGAATCTGTCACCAGCATGGATTTAGGAAATTTGCAGCAGCAGCAGCAGAAATTTGCACACTTAGCAATGTGGGGTTTTTTTTATTCAGCTGTTCTTTCTGTGCCAAAGTGAGTAATTTACTTAAAGGAGGGAAGTGGGACTGGAACAATTGTAAATCATAGAATTATAGAAAGGTTTAGGTTGGAAGGGACCTAGTTCCAAGCCCCATGCTGTGTGCAGGGACACCTTTCACTAGACCAAGTTGCTCAAAGCCCCATCTGACTTGACCTTAGACACTTCCAGGGATGATGCATCCACAGCTACTCTGAACAACCTGTTCCGGTGCCTCAGCGCCCTCATGCTGAAATGAATAGGTGTCTTACTGACCTGGAAATAAGCCTGAAACCACAGGTCGACCCAGGGAGCAGAAATGCATTTAAGTGTGCCCGTTCTTGGCTGTGTAAGACACTTATGCTGAATGGATCTGAAAAAGTAAACAAATAGTTCTATGTCTGCTTTGAGCTTTGAATTTCATTAAGAATTTGAATGAATTGGAACTTGAATGAATTCTTCATTTATTACAATGGTAATGGTCCTTATTAGCAATCCCCACTGTATTAGAAAGAACAGAAAATGTCATTTTCAGAGATCATATGATTTCTCAGTGGGGCTCCTTAAGTGAACTTGGCATCAGTTCTTTGTGTATGAGAGAGGAATTACTAATGCATTTTAGTAGGTGTATTAGTTATAGTTAATTAAAAAATTGTGATAGTTGCTTTGGTCCTACTCAGTATTAGTGTGTCAACACAGTATTTCGTTCGTGCAAGCACCACTTTGCAATATCACATGATATGTTCTTGAAGGGCCGTTATATTTTTCAGCTGAAAAGATTGGCATGACATTTACTTTTTTGATGGAAAATAGTAATTTGGTAGCTAATAAAACTGTGGAAGGAAAAGAATCTGCACCTTTATATCACAGTTGAAGAAGCAGGAGGCAGATAATAGAGGCATCTTTGTTCTTATCACTGAAGAAATGTGCAAACATTTGCAGGAAAGCAACTTTTTACAGCAAGCATGAAGCTATGCTCCTCTGTTTCCAAAACATTCCTAAAAACATTGTCTTGTTCTTCTCCTAAATGGCTGAAGAGCAGAGGCAGAACTACTTTTTATACTTGTAAAGAGCAGCAGTTTAATGCAGACATGAGAAAGACAATCCTTCCTGGCTATTGTCTTATTGTACTGATGTGAGGAAGATTTTTGCTTCCAAAACAGTTATGATGGCCTTGATCCCTATGTGCCAGGCCCCTCCCTGCCCTTCCCCTCTTTGTCAATGGGACAGAAAGATCAGGCAAACAACTAGACTGCCCCAGTGGTGTGGAAAAATCAAAGGATATATTCTGACCAGCTGATAGTATGTACTGGTTCTTTGTAGATGAATTATTTTGATCTCATCCTTGACAATAAAGAATTTATCTAGGCAATAAAGGGTTCTTGAACTGGCTCTAGTCTGAATATAGTGACCCTGTATTATGTAGTTTGCAACCTCTTTTGCTCGTGTCAGCTTTCCATTAGGTTGTGCCAAACTCTGCGTTGAAATGGGTGTCACCTGGTGGAAGCTGACTCAAGAATAGTAAGAAATCAGAAGCTGTCTTACATTGTGCGCCTCTGCAGAACACAAAGTCTTGGAGCGAGATTGGCATCTAGATTCATTGCTGCTTTACAGACAGGGAGACTGAAGAAAGGAGATGAAGATGAAGCAGGGCATGTCTGAAAAGCTCACAATGTACAGGCAGTAAATCTCAGAAGAGAAGGGAGCACAGAAAATCTTACTGGACAGAGACCCTGAAGAGCTCAGTTCATTCATTCTTTTCCAGTCTCATTTTCAAAGAAGAGTGAGACAAAAAACTATGGGAAAGCTCAAGTCATCAAAACTACTTTGTAGTGTTGAGAACTCTCAGAATGAAAGACAAAATGAAGTTGTGCAGCATATCCATCATCAACTGCTTTTTATTCCTTTCTGTTTGGCCTGTCTGGTTGCTAAAAATCTGAAGGCCGCTACTTTGTTTTCACCCAGTCCTAAGAGGGAAAGTTTACATTCCTGCTGGTTTTAAACAAAGTCACAGGAGTTATTTGTGTACAAGTTAAAGACCTATGAGTAGTAAGTTTGGGGCTGTTTCATTTTTGGGAGACAGAGAAACTCACGGATGATTCAGTTGATTTTTCAAGGCATTGTGGAAGTGTGTTGCAGTAACACTGATAAAATCCAAACAACTTCTAGAGATCAGTGGGTTAGGTCTGGCTGTAGAATACATACTCTTTACTTTCCTTTTAATTTGAGAATGAACTAGCTTCTTCGCTAAAATGTTGTTTAGTGATCATTCATCTATCACCGTCTTAGCTGCAGGGGAGGTTGGTGATATACTAGAAACACATTTTTCTTTGTGTGAAAGGAAGTACATTGCTGTACAAACATAACGTGTTTAGGAGCCTTGCTGTTTCTTGTCTATATTTTGTGCTAGGGAGAAGTTACATTCAAGTCTCCCCACCATTCTGCTCCTGTAGACTGTAGTTTTGAGCTTTTACTCTGTCTCCAACTAAGGTGTATATATAAATCTGTATCTCACCATGATGCTTATCTGACTGTTTACTAGATCACAATAGGCAGTGATACATCCCACTGTGTAAAAGTAGGCCAAGGTGTCTACATGAGGTATTGACATGGCAAATATGTATCCAAACTTACAAAAGGTAGGAGTGTGCTTTACCTGAAGCTTGATGCAGCTTTGGACTTCATTTGCTGGGTTGTAATTCTATAGGAAATCTCACTCAAGGGGCAGACAGAGGCAACTGAAAGTCACAATGGGCTCCCGCCTACTGTAACAGGAGGCCAGATACCCAGTGCACATGGATGCATCTCTGAGCAGAAACTTGAACCTAGCCGTCCTTGTTGGGAATTGGATTTCAGCCTGATAGTGAGACCCGCCTGGATGCCTTCCTGTGTAACCTCATCAAGATGTTCCTGCTCTAGCAGGGGGATTGGACTAGATGATGTTTCGAGGTCCCTTCCAATCCCTAACATTCTGTGATCTGTGAACCGCTCTCTCAGCCAGTCTAGTTCATTCAGGTGTGAACAGCAGATGTAACAACTTTGATGGAGAAAAGTAAATGAGTTAGAAATACAGCACCATATTTTGAGGGCAGGTGGAACAGGGTTTCGGTTTGTATTTTGTCTAAAAGAAACTCACCTTCTGGTGTGTATTTTGGCTGCACCAGATGACAAAGTTAATGTCACAGCAGCCACGAGGAACAATTTGAAAGCCTCGCTGTAACACCTAGGGGATTTGGACAAAAAACGCTTGAACATGATCTGATTCCCTTAGATACAATTCGTAGTGGGGAAAAATTTGCATATGAAATACCTTTTATTTAATGAAGTCTTTATATAAATGCCAGCCTAGACTTTCCTAACAAATTAGTTATTAGATATCTTGACTTATGGAGAGAGCCCTGTAATAAGCCCTGTAATAAGGCTTTTTTCTTGATGGCAAGTACACCATTTTCATGAACCTTAAGATGCAGAAAGGACTTCTTATATACCAGAAATAGGCTTTGCATTATGACCTTGATGAAAAAGGTCTCTCTCCAGTGAAATCAATAAAATATTCTTAGTTCTGGTTCTGAAATGGTGTTGCAAAAATGAATGACCTATTCCTGCGCTGGGACAGTACTTTGTGATTAGCTCCAGATGTTTGGATGATGTAATAAAAATACTGCTGTGATTTAGAAACTCTGAGACATCTGTTGTCCTGTCTGTTTGATCTAAATATGTCTCAACCACAAACAGTACTTCCATAAAACCACCTAAAAAATTTCATCAGGGCATGCCTGGTTCAGGTAAACCTCTCACTGCTTCCTCTGACACCTGTGATTGAGAGGGGGAACTTCTGAAACATCCTCTGAGATCTAAACCCACACATATGCAGCCCTCTTGAAAAGCAGGTATGGGGTGCTATTTGTCTGCAATATGAAATCGGATTTGTGCAAAAAAAATCTTTTGATTTCACTTAATTACCTTACCTAAAGCAATGGTATGTGCAAATTTCCATCATCCTTTCCTCAATTAAGAGTGGCCAAGATGTTCCTATTAATCTCTTCCTTTGTAAGTCATCCTTAAAAATCCTAATCCTGTTCCATATAGCTTTTGTGCCAAATAGCTTTGCATGTCAATATTTAGGAGAATTTTTTTATTTTCCTTTTTTTTCCAAACCAGTAACAAATTGAGCACTGCTCCTGCAAGTTGATTCTGTGAGTTTGTTTTCTATGTGAAAGCTGGATTGATATCAGTCAGATATTGAAGGGGTAGGTCATAGGAGGTGGTGCTCCTGTGACAGAGGTTCCTTCAGTTCAGATGCAGGATCTCTTTGGGTATGTACGCTTCTCCTTTTCCTTGAAAAATTCACTTCAGTCACTTTCAGTTGCCATTTAAACCACTTATGAGATCTCACAGAGTCACGGAGTGTTTGAGCTTGGTAGGGATCCACAGCGGTTGTCTAGTCCAACCCCATTCTCAAACAAGTTGACCTGCAGAAGGCTGCTCCGGCCTGTGGCCTATGAAGTTTTTAATATCTCCACAGATGGAGACTCCACAGCCTCTTTCTGCAACCCCCAATTTTCTTTTCTTATGTTTAAATGGGATTCCCTATATTTCAGTTTATTTACATTATCAAGTCTCCTGTCACTGGGCATCAGTGAGAAGAATGTGGCTCCTTCATATTCTTTCCGTTTCATCAGGTATTTATGCACACTGCTGAGACCTCCCTGTACCTTCCTTGTCTTCTTCAGGATACACAGTTCCAGCTCTCTCAGTCTCTCCTTGTATAGGGAGTCATCTTGTATAGAGAGTTTTCATGGCCCTTTGCTGGCTCACTCCAGTAGCTCCATAACTCTCTTGTATCTGAGAGCCTAGAACTGGGTACATAACTCCAAATTTGGTCTGAGTAGAAGGAAAGGATCCCCCAGTCTGCTGTCGACAGTCCTAATGGAACCCAGGCTGTTGACCTTCTTTGTTGCAAGTACACATTCCTGGCTCATGGTCAACTTGTCTACCAGGACCCTAAGACCTTTACTGCAAAACTACTTTCCAGACAGCTGACCTGCTTTCCAGCTGTTTTGCTGTGGAATGTCTCCCATGTGTTCCTGAACAACTGAATTACTGCTTTTCAGAATACCAGATGACAATTTAAACCAACAAATCTCACATGAAAGTAGATCTGAATGTGCTTGTATTATTTGACTTAATACCTGATTGCCTAGTTCTTCAGCATATATGGATCAAGGGAAAACTATTAGTTTGAAATGCCTGCCATGCTTCTTGTCTTCTAAACAAACCACCTCTGAGATGCTTTCCGTCATGAAATTTTTTGTCCATTGGAGGCAGGATTGTTTATTATTGCACATGTTGTCCTGGAGCTTTAGCCATTTATTTGTTCTTCCTGTGACCTTGTCTAGAGATGTTGGAAATAATGTTGATTGAAACTCCAAAATGATTAGTGATTATTTTAGCATTGCCTGTCTTCTCTTTGTGTCAAGGTAGATCTTATGGTTGGGCTGTGAAAGCAGACAAAAAGACCCAAGCTCATCAATGAACAGATTCAGTAAATGTGTTCTTCCCCTCTGATTCCTTAGAAGCTAAAAAGTAGACTTGAGAACAGAACTACTGTTTTTTCTTCCATTTGTGCCTTTAATTGCAGCATCTCAGTTGCATGTAAATTAATGCTCTGGAGCCTTCACTGATGAACTGCTAAAACCAGAAGCAGTGAATCCAAGGAATCCAGGGAATATTAACAACAAAGTCTAAAGTTTAGAATGAAGAACAAATGAGACAGAAAAGTAGCTTTTCTATACCACAAGTAACACAAAAGATCAGAATGAAAATGTAGTGTGAAATATTGCTTCTCATACTACATTTCCTTCCAATTAGTTAACAGTGATACCACTGTGCAGCATTCTGCACATCTAGAAGATGACTTTGAAATCAGGGGTGAATTAAGAGAACCCTTGAGGATCCTGAAACTACATTCTTGTTCTTGTAGTTGTCCTGTTTGCTGAATAGCTGCAAAACCAAATGCCTAAAGTATTCAAAATCTTTGTCTTGTCTAAGATTAAAGAAACTCTATTCAATTTCATGCCTTACATGATGATCTGCCTTGTTATTATAACTTAATGATAGCCTAGAAGTACAGGGCTTTTCAAAAAGATGGACCCAAAATGCCTTGTGTTGTGGTTTCAAATTGTGTTCACTACAGTACTTAGAGGGAAAAAATATTTCTGTTGCTAAATTCTGCTTCACAAGTAACTAAGTGTTACACTGTCTGAGTAGCTCTAAGTGAAGAGAAGCTAAAAAGAGATAAACTCAAGAAATTATTGAACCCAAATCAGTTTTATCAGAGATAAACAGAGGGGCATGCAAGAAGCCTCCTCATTTGTATAGTTGTGCAAGGGCTTTGCACAATAACGAAGAGCTGGCTCAGGAGCACACAGGGGCTGAAAACTTGGATCCAGTGTGCATGTAGGTGTAGAAGGAGGACCACACAGAGGTATGATCCCACCTACATAATAAGCATTAGAGGTCGTGGTGTCCAAGGGCAGATAAGAGACCTACAGAGGTACTGCTTCTTTCTGATCTGTGGTAGTAGCCTAGAAATCAAAAACTCCAAATGTTTGCTAATGCAAGACACTCCAAAATCAATCTTCAGTCACTTGACTGAGCTGATGGAGTGAAAACATTGTGTGGATGGCAGCTGGCCTTCTCAGGACTACAAGCTAATTGTGTTGCCATCATGCAAGTCTACAGATGTATTCTCTTCCTCTTGCAGCCATGCTTCTCCCACCTGTGCCAGGTAATCCACCTGGTCAGGCTGGGTGCTTTGCCCACCTCCCGCTTGTGTGGGGAGTGCACCTCCTGATCAGTGGAAGGAGAAACTTTTCCAGATGCAGAAGGAGTGGAAGGAGGTCCTGAGTGTGGGGAAGGAGAAAGACAGCATCATGGTGGTTTTCCGACATTCTTACAAAGCTGACTTTCTCTTGTGCTTTCCCTAGGGGCTACAAAAGACATGGGGAAGATGCTGGGTGGGGATGAGGAGAAAGACCCAGATGCTGCCAAGAAAGAAGAGGAACGACAGGAAGCCCTCAGGCAAGAAGAGGAAGAGCGGAAAGCCAAATATGCCAAGATGGAGGCTGAAAGAGAAATTATGAGACAAGGAATTCGAGACAAGGTAGGGATCTGGCTTTCAGCACACACTGGGCAACTCATGATGCTCAGTGGAGAATTGCTGTTTTCAGCTGATTCGTGACCAGTTCCCTGTGCACCTGGATAGAGCCAGGTAATTACTTTGCCACACTGAACTTTCTAATCTTGATCACTGTCCCTGGAGCTCTGCCCCAGTTTAAACATGCCTCCCACACTAAAAAGCTCTGCTCAGTATAAGAGATGTTCCCTATGGAGTGCCTACCTCTGTGCAGGTTACAGTGCCCTAAGAACACGTCTGGGAAAAAGCTTCAAAGTCTCATCACATAGCTGAAAACAGCTGTCCTTAAACAAAACAATGTGTTCATTGGGCAAAACTTGTGACCTAATCCTTATGATTCAGGAGAGAAGCTCAGATAAGGATGAATTATTCTGATGGCAAAGTGCATCATGTAAAGGGGTGCAGAGAATTGTTCTGCAAATAAATTTGGCATTATGGTTCTAAGAAAATAAAGTACTGACAAAGAATTGTGTACCTGTGGCACTGTCAGATAAAGGTATTCATATGATCATCTAGAAGAGGGTATTAGTTATCAGAAAGACAGATTATGAACCCCTACCTGGTCAAATTTTTTTTGTTTTATAATGTATTTAATGAATATATATCTAGATAGTGTAATGTATTAATCTAAACATATCAATGTGTGTAGTATATGTTTAATGTAGGTTTATAGGTGGAACTGTTTCTAAGAGGTGACATAGGTCTGTAGGTCTGTATTAGAGGGAAAAAAAAAAAAGAGTAATGAATTTCTGAGTTGCAGGCAGGTGGGTTAATCCTCTGTTTTCAGTGGTCACTGTCTTTTCTGCTAGACCATTGAATTGTTCCCAGAGGTAGACGGGGTTGCATTTTTCTTGCTGTTGCACAAATGGCTGTAAAAGCATTTAAGAGACTTGAGATGCCTTCTGTTACAAATCCACGGTGATCTAGACTAGAATTCACATGCTCATGAGTAGGATGCACACAGCCTGAGCTTGGATGAAACATCCACCGAAGAGGGATTTCCCTGGGATACTACTAGCTATTCAGTCTTTGCTGAGTCAGGCTGAGTACTGGGTGGTGAGGTCTCTTGGAAATGCCTGCTCTCCTGAGCGATATGGCAAAGGGTCGGCTCTGCAGAGAGAGTAAACAGGGATACCTGGAGGAATGTTATTTGACCAGTTTTTCTTGTAATGTGGTGGATTACCTTTTAGTTTAGGAAGAGGACGTCCTGTTTTGGGCCCTGCATGCAGCTAGTGAAAACACAGGATCTCAGTTTCCTGTGGTTGTTTTTTCTCCAGGTAACATGCATTTGAAAGTTGAAGCTGTTTTCTGCAGAATCAGAAAAGATAGATAAAGCTGTAGAAAGAAGCTGGTTTTGTGTTTGTTTTTTAAGTTTGACAGTTCTGTGAAAGAGAGAGATTATTTTGTCCTGACAAAGAGATGGATTTGATGATATACAAGACAGTTTCCAAGTATTGTGAATTGATGGCTGGAAATCTAAAACAAATGTTAAAAGAACAGGAAAAAAAAAGGGCTGGATTATTTCCTCCATTACTTGTTTATTTAGAAATTATCTTCATTTCTTTGCCAACTCCAGTAAAAGCAGAAATATAGAGAAGAAAACTGAAACAGAGGTTCTGTCTGGTATGTGTACCTACACAAGTTATTGTTAGCAGCTCTGAGTTAAATTCAAGAAGTTTCAAGTATTAGGTACTTCCCTGATATTTGCTCATTTCTCACATGAAAGAGTGAGAAATGAGCACGTGAGTTGAGCGAATGGGAACAGATTATTTATGCAGAATACAAGTTTGAGACTGTGTATCATGAACCCACAAAGTTCCTCTCTTAGTGCAGCTGCAGGATGTTGAGGAAACAAGCCAGAGAATCACGGCTTCATCAGTTACTATGGCTCTAGGTGAGGTCTACAGAAAGGACAGGCTCATCATGTTCATTGTTTTGGACTTTTTGCCTTGGCACTTCAACAAGTGTGATGAATACACTCTCTTGTTTAAGGCTTCAGGAAATGTAGAAGCTATGCAGAGCTTCAAAAGGTTACCATAGATATGTGCTAACTTCAGGTTTTAAATTCAATCTGTTACATTGAGCTACATATGCCCTCAGCTCAGCATGGCAGCTGGGCACAGAAATGACTTAGGGAAAGGGTAGAATGAATTATAGAGCAATAAAATATTTTCTCACAGAAGAATATGCAGCATTTTTGTTTGGAATGAATTTTTAAGGATGACATTTGGACACGACATTTTGAAATAACTAGACAACTAGTTGTCTGCCAGCTCATACCCAATATTAAAGTCCAGCATCTGAAACTGAAAATGGATTGAAAGCATGTAAAAAACAAAACTATGGTATACTCTAACTTTCTTTTACCCCAGGATGTGTGTATGCAGCTGGCTTTCTGATCTGATCTGGGCTTGCTTTCAGCACTACTGCCTCACCAGGATTCCTGCTTTCCAAACTGAGCATGAAATCTGCATGAGAAATATGGATGGTGGCAAGTGGAAAATTCAAATACAGGAGGAGTTAAGGTTGTCTCTGCAGTTGTAATTGACCCTGTTGGGCTCTGTGTAAAGATTTTGGCACAGTGCTTAATTCATACTTTTAGGCTTCTCAGAACCTCGGCTCTCCCATTGCACAAGATGAGGTCTGCTTTTCTTAATAAACAGATGTTCAGTATTTCATCTCAGCCACACCTTACAATGTGTGTTCTCAAGCTTATTTGCTATGCAGTATACAAATTCTGATGACAATATAATGAATTTCCTCATTTGACTTAATTCTTTGTTATTATTATGCTTCCACTAATACAGTTCATGAGTTCATTCCAACCACAGTTTCTTCTGAGATCTGTCTGGGTGAGGGACAAGGAGCTTTTCCTATTCGCAAAGTACAAAAGCAGAAGGGTCATTATGTGATTAAAGCCTTCACGGCAGAATAATGTTAACATCCTTTTGGATGAATGAGCCTCTATGACACAGTGAGAAATGGTCAGGGCTTCCTAGTGCTTTTATTTGCAGTAGAGAAATGGTGAAGTCCTTCTGTCTCTGGATGTGTGCCATTATTTCTTCTCATTTTTCTTACTGGGCCATTAAATGCTCACAGTGTTTAGGCAGCAATATCCTCTGCAGTATTTGGAGTTGTCTATGTCCCAGGAAAACCATGAAACCTGTTTAGTTCTTTGTAGATATATAAGATGTGATTTCAAGGTGTTCCATGGTTTAAAGTAGGTGGTACTGGAATTTACTTCTAGAAAAATGAGAACATTTGGGTTGCTGGCAATGGGAGAAGTCCTAAATTAGAGCCTCTGTTCTGTCTAGTAGGAAAGTGTTCCAATAATTCTGCCTTTTTTTTTTTTTTTTAGTCTGCTGAACTCACTTTTGATGCTAAGTCACTCAGACAAAAAAAGCAATCAGTGTTTATAGCTGCAGTCCTAGATTCTTATGTGAGATGATCAACATGCAACATCATGTAATTATTTTATTTTAATATTTCATTTGCATATTTCCGTATGTTACTGGTGCATAGCTGTGAAAATTCTATCTTACGGCAGAAAAAATACCAGAATGTGAATTGACTCTGTTCTGCAGCAATATCAGACCTCTGAAACCAAGCTCCAAGCTCAGGAGTGTAAATTTGGTAAAACTCTGTTGCTATAAAACAGATTCGCAATGTTAGTTAAACTCTTCCATGTTAGTACATCTGTGGGATATTTCATTCTTGTCTAACTTCAGACGGAGATATTGCCAAGGGTTTTAAAGATTCCTAGACAAACAAATGAATTTTCACCACAATTTTGAAAGTGTAGTCTTCCTTGCAAGAAAGAAATGTGTAGTATGTTTTTCATTGGAGGCTATTGACAATGGAAAAAAAATGCAGAAATTGTATTATTTGCATGTCGAAAGGTGAATGATCTCAAACAAAAAAAAAAATATTTTCCTCAGGAATTAATCACATTCTGTAATTCAAATGATAAAATTCATATCTCAATGAACAGAAACATGCTGTCTGATCTCTTCCCTTTTAAATCATTGATATTAAAGCAGTGATGTGAATTTTTATCCATCACTTGTGATCTAATGAACCTGCAGCTACTGTTCAGTGTATGTGCCTTAAAGTAGATTTTCAGAGATGTATATGTATGCTACAGATGGAGAGATATAATTAACTTGACTCTTCTCCTTTTTCCACATAGGCTTTTGATAATTCAGGATTAAAAAAAATAAAAAGGCCAAAGAAAAACAAGAAAAGTCTGTTTAGTCTATCTCAGTGCAGATACTCTTTGTACTATAAACCAAAGAGTGTTTACAATGGGGTCACAGGCCTTCTAGCTATGAGAAAGCAGTAGGCTATAACACTCCCAATGTTATACTTTGCAAAACAAGAATTATATTGTGCCTGCCAATAAGTGGGCTCTGGGGTAGGTAGGAACAGTCATAATGCCAGTAACAATGACAACTGGGAAGAATTGCTGTCTTTTCAGCAATTGAATCATGGGCTGTTCTGGGTGAAGAAGGCTGCAAGGACAATGTCCTGTGGTATTTTCTGTGTTCTGGACACAGTTGATGCATTGGTTATTGAAGACAGTGGAAGCTGGAGTAAGCCCAAGCAGCATTGCAAAAAGGAAAGGACTGAAGAGCAGGGTGACTGAAGAGCACCATAACCCTGCAGGTCATCTTCATATTTGTATCTGGAGGCATCCAAGCAGATATTGTGGTTTGACCTGGACTACACCTCTGATCTCCGAGCCAGAACTTGTTCTCCAACCAGTTGTATGCAAGAATGTCCTGACTGGTCTGTGTTGCCTCTGAGCCAAATTCTTCAGCTTCCCTGTCAGTTTTCTCCATAGCTTAAAGATTTTTAGCATTGAACTTTTTTCCATATTACAGTCCTTTGCAATTTTACTAAGTTACTCACTTCTCAACAATTTCAACATTTGCAAATTCCAGCCAGATTTAATTTTCTGCCTTGTTTCACCAAAAAAGTACCTTCTCTGCAAGGCTGTGACTATCTCTTGTGAAAAGGTGAACAAACAGGTCTGCTTCAGTAAGATGAAGCAGAAATAGAAAGCCAAAGTGGACAAAATTATCTGTGTGTAGTTAAATTCAGCAGTCTCTGTTGAAAGCTGAGAGAGAGAACAGTGCCTTCCCAGAAGTGTTTTTCAGCATAGAACAAGGATTAATGTACCTGCTAAAGACCTCCAAGGCCACTATTAAGCATAATAATATTTGGCATTATTTTAGGGAATCTGTGCCTACGTATCCACTGTAGTTTCATCTTTGTATTCCCTTGGAAGTCCCAGGATTTGCAACGTATCTTGGTCTTTGTGAATCCAGCCACTTACATATATAGAATTCTTTAGGTCAGGAGTGTCAAACTCATTTTCACAGGGGGCCACATTAGCCTCGCAAGTTGCCTTCAATGGGACGAATGTAATTTTAGGACTGTATAAATGTAGTTACTACTCCTACTGCTCTAGGTGATCTGAATGAAAGTGTGTGTTCTAGGTCTTATCTCTTGTCGTTAAACTACCAGAGCTTCCCGAATAGGAGAGCTGCATGGATTACTTCCTGCCCTGTAGCTTTAGGCCATTTTTAAAATTCAGGAAAGGGAGGCACCATTAGCAAACCATTGGAACTCAGAAGCTAACTGACATATTTTTCATCTGATTCCACAACAGTTAGAGGTTCAGTTATTTAGCAGAACTCAGGAGGCTCAGTTTCCAGCTGCTGATTTCCCCACTAACATCTTGCCACCTTGTTAGTCAGCTTCTTTGTCCAACTCTACCTTGCTCTAACTTCATTTCTACATTTCATGCTAAACCAAATCTTCACCAGTAGATATCACTTTGGATACTTGCTGATGAGATCACACTGGTTGATGCTTCTGGAGTTGCTGAAATGAGTCTTGAAATGCAGCCTTTTTTACTGTTATGTACTGATTAGGGGGTCTTGTAGAGTCATTCAGCTGAAATCCTTGAACAATTTTTGTCTCACTGAGCTGGCTGGCAAAACTTAGGCACATTGCTGGCATGGGGCTGAGCAGATTAATCCACTCAGGACTGGGTGCAAAATAAACCCAAGCAGATTATGTATAGTGATTAGTGTTGGAAGTGCTAGGAAGAACATCTGAATGGTGTCTCAAGCCTTCCTGGCTGTGACTTATTGAAATTCTAAGCATTTGTGTCACCTACTTGGAAAGACAAGAAGTGTGGAACCCAACAAATGACCTTTTGCCAGTTCTTTTCGAGTACAGTTGCAACTGATAAACTGTGTCTGAACAGCCAGACATTATTCTGCTGAAGATGCTGTTCAGCCACCTCACAGTCCAGTCTGCAATTCTGACCTTCTTACCAGGGTTCCCCATTAACAGGAGATCTTTTGGGAAACTAATATCTATCAATTTTATTTGACAAATTATTCTCTGTTCATAACAAGAAGCTCTTCAGTACAGCCGTCCCTTATCCCATCAGTTATTTATTTATGTTACCAGCCAGAAGACAAGAAAGGTGTGAAGGCATTTGTAATTTACTGTCTGATCACACAGTACATCCTCCCTCTCTTTTTCCTTGTGCCTTTTTATTTCCTGGTTGAACTGCTGTTTTATGAGTTTTCTGGGGTTTTTTTAGAGCCAGGATGGCCTGTCTACTGTATTGCAGAATAAGAATGTGTGACCTATGAAGCACTGCTTTGTTTCTGCAGAACATCCTTACAATAGGGAAACAGTATGAACAGCCATTGTATATTACCAAGTTTGTGTGCATGTATACACAGAGAAAAGTGTAAATGAAGAGTTTGAATAGATTTTCTTTAATCAGAAATATTATTTTTTCTTTGCATATAGAAGAAGATGAATGCAAAGGGACATAATGGACAAAACCTTACTTCATTCCAGTTTCAGTGGCAGTCTGCATTCACCCTTCACCATGTCTAGTCCACAACTTGAGGAAGTCTGTGAGGCACCTGCCATTCTACAGGGGACTAGCAATCATTAACATCTGCATAAAGAGGCTATTGAGTTATAGCTTATTGGGTAGTAGCATTCACAGTGTTCCCTACACTGACAGGTAAAATCCACTACATGAAGAAGGAAGGAAAGCCACTTGCATGCTGGAACCAGAGTTCGCTTTTTGCAAAAGCTGCAGACTTGTCTTAGCCTACTTTCCTAGCAGAGGAGGCATAACGTCTACCTGAGTTTTGGCTGGGGTCATTCATGCCAGCTCTTCAGAACAGGAACTGCCCAAGTCTATACAATTGGAGGTAGGAAGCTGTATGAAGAAATGATGGCAGGTCTTTTCTCTTCAGGCCCAGACTCCCTCTGAGAAACTTAAAGGCGATAGGATGCATTCACCTCTGAAATACCAGATAACTATGTTTCTGGTTTTTTTGATGCTCTTTGTGATTGTGTGGCCAAATAATGTTTCTTGTTCACATCAGCCAGCAAGACCAAGGTGCACAAGTGAAGGACTTTTTCCCAAGAGCTCTTCAAAATATTATTTAAAAATTATTGTTATTTAACTCAATTATAGATATTATATATGTTATATATTAATTATATAACATATAAGTTATAATATATTACATTATATATTGTATGTTAATTATATAGTTGGATTAATGACTTGATTATTCTTTATTTTTACCTAGCATTTACAAGTAGAGACTCATGGGTGGAGAATTGGAGCAGCTTGCCCAAAATCAGGCAGTGGTTAAGTAGGGAATCAATCTTCTGAGCTGAAGGCCTAGAGATAGCCTGATCCTTGTGTATATGGGATTCCTTATACTCCCGAAAACCTGGGCACCTCCACAGGTAGCACTCCATGACAGAAGTTTAGGACTAAGAAGTGAAGACCATCCTAGAGCCTGTATGAGCCACACTCCCATTGCTACCGGTCTATAGAAGTGGCTACTATGCCCACACCCTTTCATTCAGAATTTCTTTAGCCAGTAGAGCCAAAACCACATGGAGCTTCCTCCAGTGCATTGATGATAACTTCCTCATGCAGATGCTGCAGGAGCCGACTAGGAGAGGTGCACTGCTGGATCTCATCCTCACTAACAAGGAGGGTCTGGTCGAAGCAGTAAAGGTTGAGGGCTGCCTGGGTTGCAGTGACCACGAGATGGTGAAGTTCAGCATCTTGTGTGGCAGGAACAGAATAGCAAGTAGAATTGCAACCCTGGACTTTAGCAGGGCTAACTTTGGCCTTTTCAAGCAATTGCTGGGGGAAATCCCGTGGGCAAGACTGCTTGAAGGAAAAGGGGCCCAAGATAGCTGGATTGCATTCAGAGATTGCTTCTTCCACGCTCAGGATCAGAGCATCCCCACACGTAGGAAGTCAAGGAAGGGAGCCAGGAGGCCTGTGTGGTTGAATAGGGATCTGTTGGATATGCTCAAGCAGAAGAGGAGAGTTTAAAGGTCATGGAAGCAGGGGCTGGCCACTTGGGAGGAATATAAAGCTGCTGTTAGGGGATGTAGGAAGGCAGCTAGGATAGCCAAGGCCTCCTTAGAATTACACCAGAGGCAATGTAGGCCCACTGATGAATGGGGTGGGTGCCCTGGTGGCAGAAGATACAGAGAAGGCAGAATTACTGAATGCCTTCTTTGTCTCTGTCTACTCTGCCGGAGGTTGTCCTGGGGAGCCCTGTAGCCCTGAGACCCCAGATGAAGCCAGGTCAATGGAGGAGTTTGCTTTAGTTGATGAGGACAGGGTTAGGGACCAATTAAGCAATCTGGACATCCATAAATCCATGGGTCCAGATGGGATGCATCTGTGGGTGCTGAGGGAGCTGGCTGAAGTCATTGCTAGACTGCTCTCCATCATCTTTGCTAAGTCTTCGGAAACAGGAGAGGTGCCCGAGGATTGGAGGAAAGCAAATGTCACTCCAATCTTCAAAAAGGGCAGGAGGGAGGACCCGGGTAATTATAGACCGGTCAACCTCACCTCTGTCCCTGGGAAAGTAATGGAACAGCTTATCCTTGGTGCCATCTCAAGGCCTGTCAAGGATAAGAGGGTTATTAGGGGCAGTCAGCATGGCTTTACCAAGGGTAAGTCATGCTTGACCAACCTCATAGCCTTTTATGAGAATGTAACAAGTTGGATGGATGATGGCAGAGTGGTGAATGTCGTCTACCTTGACTTCAGTAAAGCCTTTGACACAGTCTCCCACAGCATCCTCACAGCTAAGTTGAGGAGGTGTGGTCTAGACAACAGAGTAGTGAGGTGGGTTGCAAACTGGCTTAAGGAGAGAAACCAGAGAGTGGTAGTCAATGGTGTGGAGTCTAGTTGGAGGCCAGTATCTAGTGGAGTGCCTCAGGGGTCAGTACTGGGGCCAATATTATTCAATATATTCATTAACGATTTGGACAAGGGAATTGAGTGTACTATCAGCAAGTTTGCTGATGACACCAAGCTGGGAGGAATGGCTGACATGCCAGAAGGCTGTGCTGCCACCTGGACAGGCTGGAGAGTTGGGCGGGGAATAACCTGATGATATTTAACAAGGGAAAGTGTAGAGTCCTGCATCTGGGCAGGAACAACCCCAGGTTCCAGTATAGGTTGGGAAATTACATATTAGAGAGCAGTGTAGGGGAAAGGGACCTGGGATTCTGGTGGACAACAGGATGACCATGAGCCAGCACTGTGCCCTTGTGGCCAGGAAGGCCAATGGCATCCTGGGGTGTATTACAAGG